>NC_086453.1:268809378-269109378 GCF_028390025.1 Pseudophryne corroboree | reverse complement strand
TGACTGGCTGGGTCCCATGGTTGAACCCACGCAATTGGTTCTCAGGGTTAGGAGAGTGGGCACAGAATGTTATTATGAGTGTGGGGAAGTTTCTCCTTTGTATCCTCGGAGTCATCATAATTATTGGTCTGATATTTAGGTGTGTTCAAATCCTGACGCAGCGCAGCACAAATTTGATGAGTCTAAGGAGCGAGGGCGCTGTTACAGCAGCAAATTTGATTTATGATCCATCCATAGAGACAGTGTTATGATAAGGATTGCAAATGAATTTCATGGCGTGTTTCTTTCACCCGTTTTTCTCTGTCTCCCCCTTACCCAGAAACATCCAACCGGAAAAGACGTCAGCCCTACCCAATGTTTATGTGAATGTATTTTTATATATGTGTCTTCCCTTCATCTCTGCAACCTCCAGTTAATGGCACACATAGCCGACAGGTGTTATACGCATATAGTAGCATCCACATATGTTCCCCCTCCATGTATCATCAACTAAATGTGCTCCCCATTTGTTGGAATAAGAAACCGAAAAGAGCTCGGTAGTGTTTGTTTGCCCATTTACAGACCCTTAATACGGGATGAGAAGGATTTAATGTATACTTCGCAATACCTCAAAGCTTATTTAGAACATATACGGCACAATGACACATGCCCCTCAGACATTGATTCATACATACATGCTTTTTACTATCCCACTAGGTTACACATTTCCCACCTACTGCTCTCCCCCAATTATCCAAACTTGTATATTTTGTGTAGTTAATATTTTCTGTTTAGTAGTAAAGTGTGGCAGTTATTGATGACTGCCAAGGGTGGACTGTCGAAGTCGAAAATATTTCAGTACACACATCACGTACAAACTATACACAGATGGCCTCCTTGCGCGTACTTGTTCTGCCGTGCGTGCACATATTCGCAATTTGCGTATGAGCGCTCCCGTGGTCCTGCGCATTAGCGCGTGCTATGAGTAATCATGGTAGTATTTGTGATCGCATGGAAAAGCCATAAAAAACACATTACATATTTAATCCAAATAGTGCACAATGTACACATAGCCCACATGCACCGCACCAGCGATTTATACTTGTTTAAATGGTACAGCAACAAAGGGATTCACCTTTACAGGATAGGAGGGGACAGAACTAGGTCATAAGGTGGTGTTTGGTATCAAGCTGTAGGGTATTTTAAGAGCAATATTCCGGTGTTGGTTTGCAGAAGATCGCACGCTCCTGCGAATAGTTATGTGCAGGAGCAAAATATTAATATTAACTGTATTTACTGTACTCTTGATATGCGGCGGGAACCCAGAGGAGAACATCTGCAAGTGCACCTGGACCAGACATCGCCCACCTATTCAAACCGACCTATGACCTCTCCTGTACTGTAAATGACCATCCCTGTGTCCAATGGACAAAGAGATTACAGTTTCCATTGTGTTAGGTTTTGGACAAATGTATAAAAAGCCAGCTGCAGGCCAGGTCACTCACAATCTCTGAAGGTCATCTACCTTGATGACTGAGGACCGGACCGGGAAGCGCAGGCGAAACCAAACATATGTACCATTGACTGTAGCCTCTTTTCTGTTATTGTAATTGTATCTTTGTTGTAAACCCCTTTTATCAATTATATGTTGGCGGGTCGGATCCCAACTTCCTAAATACAATTGGTGTCGTGTCTCTTTCTCTGCTAGATTTGTAAGTGTATTACAGACACACGTGAAGCTGCATAGTGCTCACGGCGTGTCGTTGTGTGTGTATGCACCGCGTGTACTTTGTACGTCCGTCGCGACGTTAGTACACAAAGTGCATACACGATGCGGGACTTTGTATGCAAACTGAGTAATAAGTACGTAGGTTAAGGATTGCATGCAGCGGTCGCAGTGGCTTGATTTTAAAGTGTATAAAGTGTGGTTTTAAGTATTGCTATTAGTCCTGTAAGTCGATCAGCATTTACACCGTATAATTCCTAAAAGACTGGCGTTTAATTCCCGTGATACTGCCGTATAATTCCTGTGATACTGCCGTATAATTCCCATGATACTGCCGTATAATTCCAGTGATATTGCCGTATAACTCCTGTGATACTGTCGTATAATTCCTGTGATACTGCCGTATAATTCCAGTGATATTGCTGTATAATTCCTGTAATACTGGCGTATAATTCCTGTGATACTGGCGTATAATTACTATGAAACTGGTGTATAATTCCCGTGATACTGCCATATAATTCCTGTGATATTTCCATATAATTCCCGTGAAACTGCCGTATAATTATTGGGATACTGACGTATAATTGTCGTGATACTGCCGCATTATTCCAGTGATATTGCCGTATAATTCCTGTGATACTGCCGTATAATTCCTTTGATAATGACATATAATTCCTGTGATACTGCCGTATAATTCCGGTGATACTGGCGTATAATTCCAGTGATATTGCCGTATAATTCCTGTGATACTGGCGTATAATTCCCATGATACTGGCGTATAATTCCAGTGATCCTGCCGTATAATTCCAGGGGTACTGGTGCATAAGTACACACCAGTGATAATGCCGTAAATGTCCAGTGATACTGCCATATATGTCCATTGATACTGCCGTATATGTCCATTCATACTGCCGTATATGTCCAGAGATTTTGCCATATATGTCCATTGATATTGCCATATATGTCCAGTGGTACTGCCGTATAAATCCAGTGATCCTGCCGTATAAGTCCAGTTATCCTGCCGTATAATTCCAGTGATCCTGCCGTATAATTACAGTGATCCTGCTGTATAATTCCAATGATCCTGCCGTATAAATCCAGTGATCTTGCCGTATAATTACGGTGGTACTGGCGTATAAATCCAGTCCAGTGTTACTACCGTATATATCAAGTGATACTGCCATATATGTCCATTGATATTGCCGTATATGTCCAGTGATACTGCCATATATGTCCATTGATACTGCCATATATCTCCAGTGGTACTGCCGTATAAATCCAGTGATCCTGCCTTATAATTCCAGTGATCCTGCCATATAAATCCAGTTATCCTGCCGTATAGTTCCAGTGATCCTGCCGTATAATTACAGTGATCCTGCTGTATAAATCCAGTGATCTTGCTGTATAAGTACAGTGATACTGCCGTATGTGTCCAGTGATACTGTTGTATATGTCCATTGATACTGCCATATATGTCCAGTGATACTGTCATATATGTCCATTGATACTGCCGGATATGTCCAGTGATACTGCTGTATATGTCCAGTGATACTGCCGTATATGCCCATTGATACTGCTGTATATGTCCAGTCATACTTCTGTATATGTCCATTGATACTGCCATATATGTCCAGCGGTACTGCCGCATAAGTCCAGTGATCCTGATGTATAATTCCAGTGATACTGCCATATATATATATATATATATATATACCTTGTTGCAAAGCGGATTACTGAGGCCATAACAACCATGCTGGTGTTAGACGTGCATCCGGTATCCACCATTAGTGCAGTGGGACTGCCGTGACAACCCTAGATGGGCCAGGTGTTTGTGCCACACACTTGTGGTGCTTAGCTTAGTCATACAGCTACTTCATTGCACCTCTTTTTCATCTTTGCATGATGTGCTGTTTGGGGCCTTTTTTTATATCTGCCCTCCTGTCTGACACTGCAGTACCACTCCTAGATGGGCTAAATGTTTGTGTCACTTAGCTTAGTCATACAGCTACCTCATTGCACCTCTTTTACATCTTTGCATGATGTGCTGTTTGGGTCTTTTTTTTTTATATCTACCCTTCTTTCTGACACTGCAATGCCACTCCTAGATGGGCCAGGTGTTTGTGCCGCACACTTGTGTCGCTTAGCTTAGTCATACAGCAACCTTGGTGCACCTCTTTTTCATCTTTGCATTATGTGCTGTTTGGGGCATGGTTTTTTAAAGTGTCATCCTGTCTGACACTGCCGTATAAGTCCAGGGGTACTGCTGTACTAGTCCGGGGGTACTGGCGTATAAGTCCACCAATTGTAGAATTTTTAAAAAATGACAGGGACATGCAGGAGATGCTGTCAGTGGACTGAAAAATTGCTGGTTACTTTCAACATTCAGCAACTGCATGCCACTACTAGATGGCCCAGGTGGTTGTGTCGCTTAGCTTAGTCATACAGCAACCTCGGTACACTACTTTTTCTTCTTTGCAACATGTGCTATTTGGGGCCTATTTTTTAAATCTTCCATCCTGTCTGACACTGCAGTGCCATGCCTAGATGGGCCAGGTGTTTGTGCCGCACACTTGTGTCGCTTAGTTTAGTCATACAGCCACCTCGGTGCAACTTTTTGGCATAAAAACAATATTGTGAGGTGTGAGGTGTTCAGAATAGACTGGAAATGAGTGGAAATGAATGTTATTGAGGTTAGTAATACCATAGAAGCAAAATTACCCCCAAATTCTGTGATTATAGCTGTTTTTGTGTTTTTTTCCAAAATCATCCAGATCCAAAACCAAAACACGAGAGAGTGGTTTTGGCAAAACTAGCCCAAAACCAAAACACGAGCAGGGAATTAGAACCAAAACCAAAACACGAAAAGTGCCCGCCGCACATCTCTAGAAAATTCTATACATCACTATAAGCAAAATGAGTAGCACCTTAACCAATTCTATAGTTCAAAAATCGAACTCATGGATCAAAAATAACACTGTTTAGTATAATAAATACCAAATCAATTACATAAACAATCAATAGAAAAATATTATTGGATAGAGCCGTGTAAATATTACTTAAAATTATAAACAACATATAAATGTATAAAGTACCCTTCTGCTTGTGCGACAAGAGGTCTGGCATGTGTTCCTTAATGCCCACGTGGGTCCACTGGTGGCATGAACAGTCAGCAAAGCCAAATTAGTCCAGCTTGCATGTATTTGATGGCTGGTATCCTACAGCAGTTTATCTAAAGTCTCATGCATTACAGGATGTAATATGTGGTACAGTGTTTCCAGCAGCTATAGTTATGCAGCTGGAAGATGAAACTGCCACGTTAAAAGTAGAGATGTGCACCGGAAATTTTTCGGGTTTTGTGTTTTGGTTTTGGATTCGGTTCCGCGGCCGTGTTTTGGATTCGGACGCGTTTTGGCAAAACCTCCCTTAAAATTTTTTGACGGATTCGGGTTTTTTTTTTTAAATAAACCCTCAAAATAAGCTTAAATCATAGAATTTGGGTGTCATTTTGATCATATAGTATTATTAACCTCAATAACCATAATTTCCACTCATTTCCAGTCTATTCTGAACACCTCACAATATTATTTTTAGACCTAAAATTTGCACCGAGGTTGCTGGATGACTGAGCTAAATGACCCAAGTGGGAGGCACAAACACCTGGCCCATCTAGGAGTGGCACTGCAGTGTCAGACAGGATGGCACTTCAAAAAATTGACCCCAAACAGCACATGATGCAAAGATAAATAAATAAAAAAAGTGGTGCAAGATGGAATTGTCCTTGGGCCCTCCCACCCACCCTTATGTTGTATAAACAGGACAATCACACTTTAACAAACCAATCATTTCAGCCACAGGGTCTGCCACACGACTGTGGCTGAAATGACTGGTTGGTTTGGGCCCCCACCAAAAAAAGAAGCAATCAATCTCTCCTTGCTCAAACTGGCTCTACAGATGCAAGATGTCGACCTCATCATCATCCTATGATTCCTCACCCGTTTCACTGTGTACATCCCCCTCCTCACAGAGTATTAATTGGTCCCCACTGGAATCCACCATCACAGGTCCCTGTGTACTTTCTGGAGGCAATTGCTGGTAAATGTCTCCACGGAGGAATTGATTATAATTAATTTTGATGAACATCATCATCTCCACATTTTGTGGAAGTAACCTCGTACGCCGATCGCTGACAAGGTGACATGCTGCACTAAACACTCTTTTTCGGAGTACACACTGGAGGGGGGGCAACTTAGGTAAAATATAGCCAGTTTGTGCAAGGGCCTCCAAATTGCCTCTTTTTCCTGCCAGTATATGTACGGACTGTCTGATGTACCTACTTGGATGCGGTCACTCATATAATCCTCCACCATTCTTTCAATGGTGACAGAATCATATGCAGTGACAGTAGACGACATGTCAGTAATCGTTGGCAGGTCCTTCAGTCCGGACCAGATGTCAGCACTCGCTCCTGACTGCCCTGCATCACTGCCAGCGGGTGGGCTCGGAATTCTTATCCTTTTCCTCGCAGCCCCAGTTGCAGGAGAATGTGAAGGAGGAGCTGTTGATGGGTCACGTTCCGCTTGAGTTGACAATTTTCTCACCAGCAGGTCTTTGAACCTCTGCAGACTTGTGTCTGCCGGAAAGAGAGATACAACGTAGGCTTTAAACCTAGGATCGAGCACGGTGGCCAAAATGTAGTGCTCTGATTTCAACAGATTGACCACCCGTGAATCCTGGTTAAGCGGATTAAGGGCTCCATCCACAATTCCCACATGCCTAGTGGAATCGCTCCGTTTTAGCTCCTCCTTCAATCTCTCCAGCTGCTTCTGCAAATTCCTGATGAGGGGAATGACCTGACTCAGGCTGCAGTGTCTGAACTGACTTCACGTGTGGCAGGTTCAAAGGGTTGCAGAACCTTGCACAACATTGAAATCATTCTCCGCTGCGCTTGAGTCAGGTGCATTCCCCATCCTTTGCCTATATCGGAGGCAGATGTATAGGCTTGAATGGCCTTTTGCTGCTCCTCCATCCTCTGAAGCATATAGAGGGTTGAATTCCACCTTGTTACCACCTCTTGCTTCAGCTGATGGAGGGGCAGGTTCAGGAGTGTTTGCTGGTGCTCCAGTCTTCGGCACGCGGTGGCTGATTTCCGAAAGTGGCCCGCAATTCTTCGGGCCACCGACAGCATCTCTTGCACGCCCCTGTCCTTTTTAAAAAAATTCTGCACCACTAAATTCTAGAGATGAGCGGGTTCGGTTTCTTTGAATCCGAACCCGCACGAACTTCACTTTTTTTTCCACGGGTCCGAGCGACTCGGATCTTCCCGCCTTGCTCGGTTAACCCGAGCGCGCCCGAACGTCATCATGACGCTGTCGGATTCTCGCGAGGCTCGGATTCTATCGCGAGACTCGGATTCTATATAAGGAGCCGCGCGTCGCCGCCATTTTCACTCGTGCATTGAGATTGATAGGGAGAGGACGTGTCTGGCGTCCTCTCCATTAGAATAGAGATAGATAGATTAGATAGAGAGAGATTGTGCAGAGTCGCAGACAGAGTTAGTTTACCACAGTCAGTGACCAGTGCAGTTGCTAGTTAACTTTTATTTAATATAATATATCCGTTCACTTCTCTCTGCTATATCCGTTCTCTGCCTGAAAAAAAAAACGATACACAGCACAGTCAGTCACACAGTGTGACTCAGTCTGTGTGCACTCAGCTCAGCCCAGTGTGCTGCACAGTCATCAATGTATAAATTAAAAGCTTATAATTAATTGTGGGGGAGACTGGGGAGCACTGCAGGTTGTTAGCAGGAGCCAGGAGTACAATTATATTAATTAACAGTGCACACTTTTGCTGCAGGAGTGGTGACCAGTGCCTGACCACCAGTATAGTATTGTTGTATACTACTAATATCTCTTTAAATATCAACCAGTCTATATTAGCAGCAGACACAGTACAGTGCGGTAGTTCACGGCTGTGGCTACCTCTGTGTCGGCACACGGCAGGCAGTCCGTCCGACCAGAATTGTATTATTTATTATTATATACCTACCACCTAACCGTGGTTTTTTTTTCATTCTTTATACCGTCATAGTGTCATCCTAATTGTTACGAGTATACTACTATCTCTTTATCAACCAGTGTACAGTGCGGTAGTTCACGGCTGTGGCTACCTCTGTGTCGGCACACGGCAGGCAGTCCGTCCGACCAGAATTGTATTATTTATTATTATATACCTACCACCTAACCGTGGTTTTTTTTTCATTCTTTATACCGTCATAGTGTCATCCTAATTGTTACGAGTATACTACTATCTCTTTATCAACCAGTGTACAGTGCGGTAGTTCACGGCTGTGGCTACCTCTGTGTCGGCACACGGCAGGCAGTCCGTCCGACCAGAATTGTATTATTTATTATTATATACCTACCACCTAACCGTGGTTTTTTTTTCATTCTTTATACCGTCATAGTGTCATCCTAATTGTTACGAGTATACTACTATCTCTTTATCAACCAGTGTACAGTGCGGTAGTTCACGGCTGTGGCTACCTCTGTGTCGGCACACGGCAGGCAGTCCGTCCGACCAGAATTGTATTATTTATTATTATATACCTACCACCTAACCGTGGTTTTTTTTTCATTCTTTATACCGTCATAGTGTCATCCTAATTGTTACGAGTATACTACTATCTCTTTATCAACCAGTGTACAGTGCGGTAGTTCACGGCTGTGGCTACCTCTGTGTCGGCAGTCGGCAGGCAGTCCGTCCATCCATAATTGTATTATTATTATAATATATACCACCTAACCGTGGTTTTTTTTTCATTCTTTATACCGTCATAGTGTCATACTAGTTGTTACGAGTATACTACTATCTCTTTATCAACCAGTGTACAGTGCGGTAGTTCACGGCTGTGGCTACCTCTGTGTCGGCAGTCGGCAGGCAGTCCGTCCATCCATAATTGTATTATTATTATAATATATACCACCTAACTGTGGTTTTTTTTTCATTCTTTATACCGTCGTCATAGTGTCATACTAGTTGTTACGAGTATACTACTATCTCTTTATCAACCAGTGTACAGTGCGGTAGTTCACGGCTGTGGCTACCTCTGTGTCGGCAGTCGGCAGGCAGTCCGTCCATCCATAATTGTATTATTATTATAATATATACCACCTAACCGTGGTTTTTTTTTCATTCTTTATACCGTCGTCATAGTGTCATACTAGTTGTTACGAGTATACTACTATCTCTTTATCAACCAGTGTACAGTGCGGTAGTTCACGGCTGTGGCTACCTCTGTGTCGGCACTCGGCAGCCCGTCCATAATTGTATATACCACCTAACCGTGGTTTTTTTTTCTTTCTTTATACATACATACTAGTTACGAGTATACTATCTCTTTATCAACCAGTCTATATATTAGCAGCAGACACAGTACAGTGCGGTAGTTCACGGCTGTGGCTACCTCTGTGTCGGCACTCGGCAGCCCGTCCATAATTGTATACTAGTATCCAATCCATCCATCTCCATTGTTTACCTGAGGTGCCTTTTAGTTGTGCCTATTAAAATATGGAGAACAAAAATGTTGAGGTTCCAAAATTAGGGAAAGATCAAGATCCACTTCCACCTCGTGCTGAAGCTGCTGCCACTAGTCATGGCCGAGACGATGAAATGCCAGCAACGTCGTCTGCCAAGGCCGATGCCCAATGTCATAGTACAGAGCATGTCAAATCCAAAACACCAAATATCAGTAAAAAGCCTCTTTTTTTCTTTGCGTCATGTGCTGTTTGGGGAGGGTTTTTTGGAAGGGACATCCTGCGTGACACTGCAGTGCCACTCCTAGATGGGCCCGGTGTTTGTGTCGGCCACTAGGGTCGCTAATCTTACTCACACAGCTACCTCATTGCGCCTCTTTTTTTCTTTGCGTCATGTGCTGTTTGGGGAGGGTTTTTTGGAAGGGCCATCCTGCGTGACACTGCAGTGCCACTCCTAGATGGGCCCGGTGTTTGTGTCGGCCACTAGGGTCGCTAATCTTACTCACACAGCTACCTCATTGCGCCTCTTTTTTTCTTTGCGTCATGTGCTGTTTGGGGAGGGTTTTTTGGAAGGGACATCCTGCGTGACACTGCAGTGCCACTCCTAGATGGGCCCGGTGTTTGTGTCGGCCACTAGGGTCGCTAATCTTACTCACACAGCTACCTCATTGCGCCTCTTTTTTTCTTTGCGTCATGTGCTGTTTGGGGAGGGTTTTTTGGAAGGGCCATCCTGCGTGACACTGCAGTGCCACTCCTAGATGGGCCCGGTGTTTGTGTCGGCCACTAGGGTCGCTAATCTTACTCACACAGCTACCTCATTGCGCCTCTTTTTTTCTTTGCGTCATGTGCTGTTTGGGGAGGGTTTTTTGGAAGGGACATCCTGCGTGACACTGCAGTGCCACTCCTAGATGGGCCCGGTGTTTGTGTCGGCCACTAGGGTCGCTTATCTTACTCACACAGCGACCTCGGTGCAAATTTTAGGACTAAAAATAATATTGTGAGGTGTGAGGTATTCAGAATAGACTGAAAATGAGTGTAAATTATGGTTTTTGAGGTTAATAATACTTTGGGATCAAAATGAACCCCAAATTCTATGATTTAAGCTGTTTTTTAGTGTTTTTGGAAAAAAACACCCGAATCCAAAACACACCCGAATCCGACAAAAAAAATTCGGTGAGGTTTTGCCAAAACGCGTTCGAACCCAAAACACGGCCGCGGAACCGAACCCAAAACCAAAACACAAAACCCGAAAAATTTCAGGCGCTCATCTCTACTAATTCATTGTATGTGCAAAACATGGGACGTGCTAGAATTTGCCCACATGTAATGCACGCACAATATTGGTATCGTTGTCCGATGTCACAAATCCCCAGAAGAGTCCAATTGGGGTAAGCCAATCTGCGATGATGTTCCTCAGTTTCCGTAAGAGGTTGTCAGCTGTGTGCCTCTTATGGAAAGCGGTGATACAAAGCGTAGCCTGCCTAGGAACAAGTTGGCATTTGCGAGATGCTGTTACTGGTGCCGCCGCTGCTGTTGTTGCTGCGGGAGGCAATACATCTACCCAGTGGGCTGTCACAGTCATATAGTCCTGAGTCTGCCCTGCTCCACTTGTCCACATGTCCATGGTTAAGTGGACATTGGGTACAACTGCATTTTTTAGGACACTGGTGAGACTTTTTCTGACGTCTGTGTACATTCTCGGTATCGCCTGCCTAGAGAAGTGGAACCTAGATGGGATTTGGTACCGGGGACACACTACCTCAAGAAATTCTCTAAGTCCCTGTGAATTAACGGTGGATACCGGACACACATCTAACACCAACACAGCTGCCAAGGCCTGAGTTATCCGCTTTGCAACAGGATGACTGCGGTGATATTTAATCTTCCTCGCAAAGGACTGTTGGACAGTCAATTGCTTACTGGAAGTAGTACAAGTGGTCTTCCGACTTCCCCTCTGGGATGATGATCGACTCCCAGCAGCAACAACAGCAGCGCCAGCAGCAGTAGGCGTTACACTCAAGGATCCATCGGCGGAATCCCAGTTAGGAGAGGACTCGTCAGACTTGCCAGTGACATGGCCTGCAGGACTATTGGCGTTCCTGTCTAAGGAGGAAATTGACACTGAGGGAGTTGGTGGTGTGGTTTGCAGGAGCTTGGGTACAAGAGGAAGAAGGGATTTAGTTGTCAATGGACTTACCCCTACTTATTACAGCTTGACAAAGGCAACACACGGCTTGACACCTGTTGTCCGCATTTCTGTTAAAATTATTCCACACCAAAGAGGTGATTTTTTTTGTAATTTGACCAGGCATGTCAATGGCCATATTCATCCCACGGACAACAGGTGTCTCCCCGGGTGCCTGACTTAAACAAACCACCTCACCATCAGAATCCTCCTTGTCAATTTCCTCCTCAGCGCCAGCAACACCCATATCCTCATCCTGGTGTACTTCAACAGTGACATCTTCAATTTGACTATCAGGAACTGGACTGCGGGTGCTCCTTCCAGCACTTGCAGGGGGCGTGCAAATGGTGGAAGGAGCCACCTCTTCCCATCCAGTGTTGGGAAGGTCAGGCATCGCAACCGACACAATTGGACTCTCCTTGGGGATTTGTGATTTAGAAGAAAGCACAGTTCTTTGCTGTGTTTTTGCCAGCTTAAGTCTTTTCATTTTTATAGCGGAAGGATGAGGGCTTCCTTTGTCATGTGAAGCTGAACCACTAGCCATGAACATAGGCCAGGGCCTCAGCCGTTCCTTGCCACTCCGTGTCGTAAATGGCATATTGGCAAGTTTACACTTCTCCTCAGACGCTTTTAATTTAGATTTGTGGGTCATTTTACTGAACTTTTGTTTTTTGGATTTTACATGCTCTATACTATGACATTGGGCATCGGCCTTGGCAGACGACGTTGATGGCATTTCATCATCTCTGCCATGACTAGTGGCAGCAGTTTCAGCACTAGGTGGAACTGGATCTTGATCTTTCCCTATGTTACCCTCCACATTTTTGTTCTCCATTTTTTAATGTGTGGAATTATATGCCAGTAATATTATATCAATAGCAGTGGCCTACTGTACTGTACTACTATATATACTGCTCACAACAATGCAGCACAGATATGGATACTTGAAGTGACACGGAGCTGCAAGATACAGCAATGGCCTTCTGTACTGTACAACTATATACTGTTGGTCACCAAAATGCTGCACTGTACTACTATATATACTGCTCACAACAATGCAGCACATATATGGAATGGATACTTGAAGTGACACAGAGCTGCAAGATACAGCAATAGCCTACTGTACTGTACAACTATATACTGTTGGTCACCAAAATGCTGCACTGTACTATTATATATACTGCTCACAACAATGCAGCACAGATATGGAATGGATACATGAAGTGACACTGAGCTGCAAGATACAGCATTGGCCTACTGTACAGTACAACTATATACTGTTGGTCACCAAAATGCTGCACTGTACTACTATATATACTGCTCACAACAATGCAGCACAGATATGGATACTTGAAGTGACACGGAGCTGCAAGATACAGCAATGGCCTACTGTACTGTACTATACTGGTGGTCACCAAAATGCTGCACTGTACTACTATATAGTATACTGGTCACACAATAATGCAGCAGATATTGAGCACTGATCAGGATACTGTCTAGAACTGAGTCTGAAACGGAGTTGCAAGATACAGCAATGGCCTACTGTACTGTACTACTATTATATACTGGTGGTCCCCATTCCCCACAATGCAGCACACTGAGCACAGATATTTTCAGCACGCTGAGCACAGATATGGAGCTTTTCAGGGAGAGAACGTAGCCATGCCCTCTCCGTTCAATCTCCAATGCACGAGTGAAAATGGCAGCGATGCGCAGCGCTTTATATGGAATATGAATCTCGCGAGAATCCGACAGTGGGATGATGACGTTCGGCCTCGTTCGGGTTAACCGAACAAGGCGGGAAGATCCGAGGCTGCCTCGGACCCGTGTAAAACACATGAAGTTCAGGGGGGTTTGGATTTCGACGAACCGAACCCGCTCATCTCTAGTTAAAAGTCTATACTTATTTTCTGCCAGCCATGGGAGCTGGCTGCAATGTAGTTTCTGATAAAAGGTCACTCACAGAGGTCTTTCTTTTAACTGACCCAGATCTTAAGAGGTGCAAAGAGCTCTTGGTGAGCAAGTTGTCAGCTTAAAAGGGGTTTGTGCTGCTGCTCTGTTGCTTAGTAACCAGCCAGCTTGCTGTAGCCTTTGTTCAATATTGGTAAAAACAATATTATGAGCTGTGAGGTGGTCAAAATTGAGTGGAATGACTGGAAATTAATGTTTTTGAGGTTATAATACTGTAGAAACAAAAACAGGCCAAAATTTAGGGAGTCATTAAGATCTGATCATTGCTGTGTGTTTTCGCACAGCGGGCAATCAGATCTGAGCTGTTTATGTATCTTAGCTGCAATGCGCACACGCATCGGACATCTACAATGGGCATCGGCGGT
Source organism: Pseudophryne corroboree (assembly GCF_028390025.1). Taxonomy (NCBI): domain Eukaryota; kingdom Metazoa; phylum Chordata; class Amphibia; order Anura; family Myobatrachidae; genus Pseudophryne; species Pseudophryne corroboree. The sequence continues at coordinate 269,095,617 of NC_086453.1, read as the reverse complement.
CAGCGACGTGATGGTGCGAAGGATCCATTCGCGACGGGCGTTCGCAAGGTTATTACCAGGAAGAGGCCATTTGTGGGTGGCAACTGATTGTTATCAAGGAGTGTCCGGAAAAACGCAGGTGAGCTCAAGCATTTTCAGGGAGGGTGCCTGACGTCAGCTCCGGCCCCAATCAGCAGGATTCAATCACACTGGAAGAGTAAGTCCTGGGCTGCGCAGAGACTGCACAAACTGATTTTGAGCAGCTCTGCTACACATAGGAACGCACTCTTGCACAGTGAAAATACACTCCCCCTGTAGGCAGTGACTATTTGATCGCAGGATAGTAAAAACGCAGCCCAGCGATCAGATCTGAATTAGGCCCTATGTTATTTTAGCAGTTTTTATCAATTAAAAAAAAAAATCAGATTCAAGACCAAAACACGTGGGCGGTTTTGTCAAAATCCAAAAACACATAGTTAATACAGATCCAAAACAAAAAACACGGGGGTTGGTGCACATCCCTAGCATATATTATGCTTAAAAAGATGATCTTGCCATATGTTTGGAGTTAGCATTTACATGTCTCCCAACATGACCCTCTCCAGGAGTGACACAATGCTCTGCTTCTGGACTATTCCCTTTCTCTATGATTGCCGGCACCTGTGTTGAACAGGTTAATGGATAAGAAAGGTGTTTACTTTCAGCACAGGTGATGGCAATCACAAATTAAGAAGGAAGTCCAGGAGCAGAGCAATCTGTCCCTCCTGGAGAGGGTCATGTTGGGAGGTATGCATTTATCATACCTCCCAACATGACCCTCTCCAGGAGGGACAGAATGCTCTGCTCCTGGACTTTCCTCTTATGTATGATTGCCATCACCTGTGGTGAAAAACCTTTCTTCTCCATTACCCTGTTCAACACAGGTTCCAGCATTCACTAATTAAGAGGGAAGTCCAGGAGCAGAGCATTGTGTCCCTCCTGGAGAGGGTCATGTTGGGAGGTATGATTTATTTTTCATTGCAATCACTTCCTTCCAAAATAACAGCTAATTTAGCAACTGCAGGTTAATTGACAATAGATTTCAGCGTGCGTTGCAAGGAGCCAGTTTTGTAAATAATGGTACAAAGCTCTTCATGTAACAGGAGATCATTATCTAGTGGCAGTGCCTAAACAGATGTTATTAGAAGTGTAGTGCCACAGTACTGCAACTGATTTGATCCAAGGACCTTGTGATGTTGAGAATCAACAGCTCCTATTTTGATTGTTTTGTTCTGTTTTGTTCAATGTCTTTTGCTCTCCTCCCAATACAGCCAATCAACTGCAGGCTGTGGGTATTTAAAGGAGGAAATCTACACACTCAGAAATGGTTAAATTATCTACTGATTGTGGATTACTTGAGCTGTTTTCTTCTATACCATACCACTCAGCAGTCACACTTCTATCTCACCAACAGGCCGCTTTGTCCTGTGTGGGGTAAAAACATTGGGAGATCACACTCTTATGCTGCTCTATATATCATGCATGAATGCTGTGTCTATACACTGTAGAGAGAGGCTAGCCAAGCAGCTCAGAAAGTGCTCAGTTTGAAAAATAAAATTGTGGCTTCTCAATTTACTGTTCCGTCACAGCTACATGAAAGGGAGGGGTAATTCATCTAGACAATAGAAAAAGGAAAAATACTCCCTTTCTAACCACCCCAAAATGATTAAGAATCTGTGCAATTACTGTAGGGGCATCCTGTCTTAAGAGTACAATGATCTTCCTAGAGATCTCTATAAGTTTTAACTCTTCTGCTGGACTTGGGGAATCGCTAGCCTTAGTTGATAGTGAAGCAGCAAGAAAAGATTTATGCAAGTTGGCACTCTAGAAAACTGTACTTTCAGTGCTAGATGACAGTATTCTGACAGGAGGTCTGATTTAGTTTCAAACCATTCAGACTGTTTTGTTCATTAGAAGTCTGCATACTTAGAGGGATTTGTAATCTGCTCGCCTTCCTACCTGCTAATTCTGAAATATCCAAGGTTGCCCAAACATAACCCTGTAAATTATTGTGTCTTGGACCTGGACCATTGTTGGAGCAACCACAACCATTAAAGGTGTACCCAATACTTGGATGGATTTTACTGATGCATTCTGCAAATAATTGGCAGATGCATTGCTTTCCCACTGACATTTCATTTACCCAATTGATTTGATGTTAGGTACTAAATTCTCCAAGGGAAGGCTTTTTTCTCTGTCACTTACAAAGCAGAAGTCAGTGGAAGGGTATGTGCAAGATAATTTGGAAAACGGGCTCATTAGGTTTTCCACATTCTTAATAAGAAGATAATGGTTTTGATCTTTACATTTACAGATGACTTAATAAAATCACAGTAACAAATTGATTTCCCCTGCTTCCAATTCTGGTTCTTTTTGACCACCTGAAAGGGGCAGTAATTTCTCATAGACTGCAGATGGAATTCAACAAATGCTTGACATTATGTGATTCTAGTTATGTCTTGTGTGATTCTTAAGTTACTCTTATGAACCTAGAAGCTCTTTAGAGTTTCTTAGGATTTGCAAACCTTAACAGACACTTCATTTAGTTGGTTTCCTTTACTGTGGTATTGCATTGATGAAAAGGGGTGGATCTTACACATTTATTTGCAAAAGTTTATCAGGCATTTTAGGCTCTTATGAAGGATTTTCAGTCTGCACCTATTCTCTATAACGCAAATCTTCAACTGCCTTTTATCGTAGTGATTGATGTCTCAGACATTGGGGCAGATGCCTTTTGACAACAAATTCCACCTGTGTGCCTTCTTTTAGAGGATGTTGTCTGCCATGCAGTCGAACTATAATGTAGGAAACAAGAACTCCCGGTCATCAAGTCAGCTTTTGAAGAATGTAGACATTGGTAAGAAGGGGTCCTTAATAGAATTACAGTAAAAAAAACTGTCATATGTTGAGTCAGCAAAAAATGATAAGTCAAAGGCAAGCCAGATGGGCTCTATTTCTATATCTGTCTCACTTCAACTTGACAACTATGTTCAGGCCTGACTTTTGGACAACATATGCCACTACTAATTCCCACCAGACCCTGGTACCATGTACCAATGGTCTTCATTGTAGCTCTTCCTCTGTCCAGATGTTGCATCACCAGTTGGATAGTAGTGCCTTGATTTAGTAAAATTGTGCACTTCATTCCAATGTCTGGTCTTCCTCTGTTAAAGGCTTACTACTACTCATTATCGGTCTTCAAGAAATTCTATCTAATATTAGTGATGAGCGGGTTCGGTTTCTCGGAAACCGAACCCCCCCGAACTTCACCCTTTTTACACGGGTCCGAGCCATACTCGGATTCTCCCGTATGGCTCGGTTAACCCGAGCGCGCCCGAACGTCATCAACCCGCTATCGGATTCTCGCGAGATTCGGATTCTACATAAGCAGCCGCGCATCGCCGCCATTTTCACTCGTGCATTGGAAATGTTAGGGAGAGGACGTGGCTGGCGTCCTCTCCGTTATTGGTGAACTTGATTGTGCATTATTGCTTAATTGTGGGGAGGGCTGGGGAGCAGCTGTATAATATAGGAGGAGTACAGTGCAGAGTTTTGCTGATCATTGACCACCAATTATCCGTTCTCTGCCTGAAAAAAACGCTCCATATCTGTGCTCAGTGTGCTGCATATATCTGTGCTCACACTGCTTAATTGTGGTGACTGGGGAGCAGCTGTATTATATAGCAGGAGTACAGTGCAGAGTTTTGCTGACAGCCTGAAAAACACTCCATATCTGTGCTCAGTGTGCTGCTTTATTGTGGGGACTGGGGACCACCAGTATAATATTATATAGGAGGAGTACAGTGCAGAGTTTTGCTGACCAGTGACCACCAGTATAAAATATATAGCATTACGGTACAGTAGGCCACTGCTGTACCTGCCTCTGTGTCATCATTAAGTATTCTATCCATCTAGATTCTATACCTGTGGTGCATTTCAATTGTGCAGTTTGCTGACACAGTGACCACCAGTATATATAGCAGTACGGTACGGAAGGCCACTGCTGTACCTACCTCTGTGTCGTCATTAAGTATACCATCCATCTACATTCTATACCTGTGGTGCATTTTAGTTTTGCAGTTTGCTGACACAGTGACCACCAGTATACTATATATAGCAGTACGGTACAGAAGGCCACTGCTGTACCTACCTCTGTGTCGTCATTAAGTATACTATCCATCTACATTCTATACCTGTGGTGCATTTTAGTTTTGCAGTTTGCTGACACAGTGACCAGCAGTATACTATATATAGCAGTACGGTACGGAAGGCCACTGCTGTACCTACCTCTGTGTCGTCATTAAGTATACTATCCATCTACATTCTATACCTGTGGTGCATTTTAGTTGTGCAGTTTGCTGACACAGTGACCACCAGTATACTATATATAGCAGTACGGTACGGAAGGCCACTGCTGTACCTACCTCTGTGTCGTCATTAAGTATACTATCCATCTACATTCTATACCTGTGGTGCATTTTAGTTTTGCAGTTTGCTGACACAGTGACCACCAGTATACTATATATAGCAGTACGGTACGGAAGGCCACTGCTGTACCTACCTCTGTGTCGTCATTAAGTATACTATCCATCTACATTCTATACCTGTGGTGCATTTTAGTTTTGCAGTTTGCTGACACAGGGACCACCAGTATACTATATATAGCAGTACGGTACGGAAGGCCACTGCTGTACCTACCTCTGTGTCGTCATTAAGTATACTATCCATCTACATTCTATACCTGTGGTGCATTTTAGTTTTGCAGTTTGCTGACACAGTGACCAGCAGTATACTATATATAGCAGTACGGTACGGAAGGCCACTGCTGTACCTACCTCTGTGTCGTCATTAAGTATACTATCCATCTACATTCTATACCTGTGGTGCATTTTAGTTGTGCAGTTTGCTGACACAGTGACCACCAGTATACTATATATAGCAGTACGGTACGGAAGGCCACTGCTGTACCTACCTCTGTGTCGTCATTAAGTATACTATCCATCTACATTCTATACCTGTGGTGCATTTTAGTTTTGCAGTTTGCTGACACAGTGACCACCAGTACACTATATATAGCAGTACGGTACGGAAGGCCACTGCTGTACCTACCTCTGTGTCGTCATTAAGTATACTATCCATCTACATTCTATACCTGTGGTGCATTTTAGTTTTGCAGTTTGCTGACCCAGTGACCACCAGTATACTATATATAGCAGTATGGAACGGAAGGCCACTGCTGTACCTACCTCTGTGTCGTCATTAAGTATACTATCCATCTAGATTCTATACCTGTGGTGCATTTTAGTTTTGCAGTTTGCTGACACAGTGACCACCAGTATATATAGCAGTACGGTACGGAAGGCCACTGCTCTACCTACCTCTGTGTCATCAAGTATACTATCCATCCATACCTGTGGTGCATTTCAGTTGTGCGCAGTATATATAGTAGTAGGCCATTGCTATTGATACTGGCATATAATTCCACACATTAAAAAATGGAGAACAAAAATGTGGAGGTTAAAATAGGGAAAGATCAAGATCCACTTCCACCTCGTGCTGAAGCTGCTGCCACTAGTCATGGCCGAGACGATGAAATGCCATCAACGTCGTCTGCCAAGGCCGATGCCCAATGTCATAGTAGAGAGCATGTAAAATTTAAAAAACAAAAGTTCAGTAAAATGACCCAAAAATCAAAATTGAAAGCATCTGATGAGAAGCGTAAACTTGCCAATATGCCATTTACGACACGGAGTGGCAAGGAACGGCTGAGGCCCTGGCCTATGTTCATGGCTAGTGGTTCAGATTCACATGAGGATGGAAGCACTCATCCTCTCGCTAGAAAAATGAAAAGACTTAAGCTGGCAAAAGCACAGCAAAGAACTGTGCGTTCTTCTAAATCACAAATCCCCAAGGAGAGTCCAATTGTGTCGGTTGCGATGCCTGACCTTCCCAACACTGGACGGGAAGAGCTTGCGCCTTCCACAATTTGCACGCCCTCTGCAAGTGCTGGAAGGAGCACCCGCAGTCCAGTTCCTGATAGTCAAATTGAAGATGTCACTGTTGAAGTACACCAGGATGAGGATATGGGTGTTGCTGGGGAGGAAATTGACAAGGAGGATTCTGATGGTGAGGTGGTTTGTTTAAGTCAGGCACCCAGGGAGACACCTGTTGTTCGTGGGACGAATATAGCCATTGACATGCCTGGTCAAAATACAAAAAAAATCAGCTCTTCGGTGTGGAATTATTTCAACACAAATGCGGACAACAGGTGTCAAGCCGTGTGTTGCCTTTGTCAAGCTGTAATAAGTAGGGGTAAGGACGTTAACCACCTCGGAACATCCTCCCTTATACGTCACCTGCAGCGCATTCATCATAAGTCAGTGACAAGTTAAAAACTTTGGGTGACAGCGGAAGCAGTCCACTGACTACAAAATCCCTTCCTCTTGTAACCAAGCTCCTGCAAACCACACCACCAACTCTCTCAGTGTCAATTTCCTCCTTATCCAGGAAAGCCAATAGTCCTGCAGGCCATGTCACTGGCAAGTCTGATGAGTCCTCTCCTGCCTGGGATTCCTCCGATGCATCCTTGAGTGTAACGCCTACTGCTGCTGGCGCTGCTGTTGTAGCTGCTGGGAGTCGATCGTCATCCCAGAGGGGAAGTCGGAAGACCACTTGTACTACTTCCAGTAAGCAATTGACTGTCCAACAGTCCTTTGCGAGGAAGATGAAATATCACAGCAGTCATCCTGCTGCAAAGCAGATAACTCAGGCCTTGGCAGCCTGGGCGGTGAGAAACGTGGTTCTGGTATCCACCATTAATTCAGAGGCAACTAGAGACTTGATTGAGGTACTGTGTCCCCAGTACCAAATACCATCTAGGTTCCATTTCTCTAGGCAGGCGATACCGAAAATGTACACAGACCTCAGAAAAAGAGTCACCAGTGTCCTAAAAAATGCAGTTGTACCCAATGTCCACTAAACCACGGACATGTGGACAAGTGGAGCAGGGCAGACTCAGGACTATATGACTGTGACAGCCCACTGGGTAGATGTATTGCCTCCCGCAGCAAGAACAGCAGCGGCGGCACCAGTAGCAGCATCTCGCAAACGCCAACTCGTTCCTAGGCAGGCTACGCTTTGTATCACCGCTTTCCAGAAGAGGCACACAGCTGACAACCTCTTATGGAAACTGAGGAAGATCATCGCAGAATAGCTTACCCCAATTGGACTCTCCTGGGGATTTGTGACATCGGACAACGCCAGCAATATTGTGCGTGCATTACATCTGGGCGAATTCCAGCACGTCCCATGTTTTGCACATACATTGAATTTGGTGGTGCAGAATTATTTAAAAAAACAACAGGGGCGTGCAAGAGATGCTGTCGGTGGCCCGAAGAATTGCGGGCCACTTTCGGCATTCAGCCACCGCGTACAGAAGACTGGAGCACCACCAAACAGTCCTGAACCTGCCCTGCCATCATCTGAAGCAAGAGGTGGTAACGAGGTGGAATTCAACCCTCTATATGCTTCAGAGGATGGAGGAGCAGCAAAAGGCCATTCAAGCCTATACATCTGGCCACGATATAGGCAAAGGAGGGGGAATGCACCTGACTCAAGCGCAGTGGAGAATGATTTCAACGTTGTGCAAGGTTCTGCAACCCTTTGAACTTGCCACACGTGAAGTCAGTTCAGACACAGCCAGCCTGAGTCAGGTCATTAACCTCATCAGGCATTTGCAGAAGAAGCTGGAGACATTGAAGGAGGAGCTAAAACAGAGCGATTCCGCTAGGCATGTGGGACTTGTGGATGGAGCCCTTAATTCGCTTAACCAGGATTCACGGGTGGTCAATCTGTTGAAATCAGAGCACTACATTTTGGCCACCGTGCTCGATCCTAGATTTAAAACCTACGTTGTATCTCTCTTTCCGGCAGACACAAGTCTGCAGAGGTTCAAAGACCTGCTGGTGAGAAAATTGTCAAGTCAAGCGGAACGTGACCCGTCAACATCTCCTCCTTCACATTCTCCCGCAACTGGGGGTGCGAGGTTAAGGCTAAGAATTCCGAGCCCACCCGCTGGTGGTGATGCAGGGCAGTCTGGAGCGAGTGCTGACATCTGGTCTGGACTGAAGGACCTGCCAACGATTACTGACATGTCGTCTACTGTCACTTCATATGATTCTCTCACCATTGAAAGAATGGTGGAGGATTATATGAGTGACCGCATCCAAGTAGGCACGTCAGACAGTCCGTACGTATACTGGCAGGAAAAAGAGGCAATTTGGAGGCCCTTGAACAAACTGGCTTTATTCTACCTAAGTTGCCCTCCCTCCAGTGTGTACTCCGAAAGAGTGTTTAGTGCAGCCGCTCACCTTGTCAGCAATCGGCGTACGAGGTTACTTCCAGAAAATGTGGAGAAGATGATGTTCATTAAAATGAATTATAATCAATTCCTCCGTGGAGACATTCACCAGCAGCAATTGCCTCCAGAAAGTACACGGGGACCTGAGATGGTGGATTCCAGTGGGGACGAATTAATAATCTGTGAGGAGGGGGATGTATACAGTGAAAGGGGTGAGGAATCGGACGATGAGGAGGAGGTGGACATCTTGCCTCTGTAGAGCCAGTTTGTGCAAGGAGAGATTGATTGCTTCTTTTTTTGGTGGGAGCCCAAACCAACCAGTCATTTCAGTCACAGTCGTGTGGCAGACCCTGTCGCTGAAATGATGGGTTCGTTAAAGTGTGCATGTCCTGTTTATACAACATAAGGGTGGGTGGGAGGGCCCAAGGACAATTCCATCTCGCACCTCTTTTTTCTTTAATTTTTCTTTGCATCATGTGCTGTTTGGGGACAATTTTTTTGAAGTGCCATCCTGCCTGACACTGCAGTGCCACTCCTAGATGGGCCAGGTGTTTGTGTCGGCCACTTGTGTCGCTTAGCTTAGTCACACAGCGACCTTGGTGTGCCTCTTTTTTTTCTTTGCATCATGTGCTGTTTGGGGACAATTTTTTTGAAGTGCCATCCTGCCTGACACTGCAGTGCCACTCCTGGATGGGCCAGGTGTTTGTGTCGGCCACTTGTGTCGCTTAGCTTAGTCACACAGCGACCTTGGTGCGCCTCTTTTTTTCTTTGCATCATGTGCTGTTTGGGGACTATTTTTTTGAAGTGCCATCCTGCCTGACACTGCAGTGCCACTCCTAGATTGGCCTGGTGTTTGTGTCGGCCACTTGTGTCGCTTAGCTTAGCCATCCAGCGACCTCGGTGCAAATTTTAGGACTAAAAATAATATTGTGAAGTGTGAGGTGTTCAGAATAGACTGGAAATGAGTGGAAATTATGGTTATTGAGGTTAATAATACTATGGGATCAAAATGACCCCCAAATTCTATGATTTAAGCTGTTTTTTAGGGTTTTTTGTATAAAACACCCGAATCCAAAACACACCCGAAGTCCCGAATCCGACAAAAAAATTTCGGTGAGGTTTTGCCAAAACGCGTCCGAATCCAAAACATGGCCGCGGAACCGAATCCAATACCAAAACACAAAACCCGAAAAATTCCGGTGCACATCACTATCTAATAACGTTTCTGACAGAGGTTCCCAGTTTGTTGCTCATTTTTGGAAGACATTCTGTTCCCTGCTGAATATCTTTATTAAGATTCTGCTCCACATATAACCCTCAGACCAATCAAACCAGTGAAGTTCATGGTCAGTTCTATATTATATCCCTTGGAAAGGATATGGGCCCAAATAAAAGTCTTGGGTTCCTGCAAAAGGGGTAATGTGTGAACTTGTGAAGTGTAGTGTCATGATCCTACAATAAAAAGCACTGACGTGCTAAATGTGTTTTAATCCCAGGTCCCTGTTCTCCGGTTTAGTTTATATTTTGTTCTGTTGATATTGTATTCCTGAATGTCTTTTGCTCTCCACCCAATTCCTGACAACAGCCAATCCATACATCCCAGCATTAGCAGGAAGGCAGCCAGACATAGGGCGTGCCTTTGGCACAAGCACGCAAAAGGGACATGGCCTCACTGTACAGGACATTGCAATCTGGCATGCTCCAATTTTCTGTCACACTGGGGGCATGCTCATCGCTTTCCGAAACTGCTGGGAAGCACCCAGTCCCTCAACCTAGTGTTTGTTACCTCACTCATGTGCACACAATCCATTCACCACTGCTCTGCGGTAGTGATGTGCACCGGAAATTTTTCGGGTTTTGTGTTTTGGCTTTGGATTCGGTTCCACGGCCGTGTTTTGGATTCGGACGCGTTTTGGCAAAACCTCCCTGAAATTTTTTTGGCGGATTCGGGTGTGTTTTGGATTCGGGTGTTTTTTTACAAAACCCCCTCAAAAACAGCTTAAATCATAGAATTTGGGGGTCATTTTGATCCCATAGTATTATTAACCTCAATAACCATAATTTACACTCTATTCTGAACACCTCACACCTCACAATATTATTTTTAGTCCTAAAATTTGCACCGAGGTCGCTGGATGGTCTTAGCTAAGCGACACAAGTGGCCGACAAAAACACCTGGCCCATCTAGGAGTGGCACTGCAGTGTCAGACAGGATGGCAGATTAAAAAAAATTGTCCCCAAACAGCACATGATGCAAAGAAAAAAAGAGGCGCAATGAGGTAGCTGTGTGACTAAGCTAAGCGACCCAAGTGGCTGACACAAACACCTGGCCCATCTAGGAGTGGCACTGCAGTGTCAGACAGGATGGCAGATTTAAAAAATTGTCCCCAAACAGCACATGATGCAAAGAAAAATGAAAGAAAAAAGAGGTGCAAGATGGAATTGTTCTTGGGCCCTCCCACCCACCCTTATGTTGCATAAACAGGACATGCACACTTTAACAAACCCATCATTTCAGCGACAGGGTCTGCCACACGACTGTGACTGAAATGACTGGTTGGTTTGGGCCCCGACCAAAAAAGAAGCAATCAATCTTTACTTGCACAAACTGGCTCTACAGAGGCAAGATGTCCACCTCCTCCTCATCGTCCGCTTCCTCACCCCTTTCTCTGTGTACATCCCCCTCCTCACAGATTACTAATTCGTCCCCACTGGAATCCACCATCTCAGGTCCCTGTGTACTTTCTGGAGGCAATTGCTGGTGAATGTCTCCACGGAGGAATTGATTATAATTCATTTTGATGAACAACATCTTCTCTACATTTTCTGTAAGTAACCTCGTACGCCGATTGCTGACAAGGTGAGCAGCTGCACTAAACATTCTTTCGGAGTACACACTGGAAGGGGGGCAACTTAGGTAAAATAAAGCCAGTTTGTGCAAGGGCCTCCAAATTGCCTCTTTTTCCTGCCAGTATACGTACGGACTGTCTGACGTGCCTACTTGGATGCGGTCACTCATATAATCCTCCACCATTCTTTCAATGGTGACAGAATCATATGCAGTGACAGTAGATGACATGTCAGTAATCGTTGGCAGGTCCTTTAGTCTGGACCAGATGTCAGCACTCGCTCCAGACTACCCTGCATCACCGCCAGCGGGTGGGCTTGGAATTCTTAGCCTTTTCCTCGCAGCCCCAGTTGCGGGAGAATGTGAAGGAGGAGCTGTTGACGGGTCACGTTCCGCTTGACTTGACAATTTTCTCACCAGCAGGTCTTTGAACCTCTGCAGACTTGTGTCTGCCGGAAAGAGAGATACAACGTAGGTTTTAAATCTAGGATCGAGCACGGTGGCCAAAATGTAGTGCTCTGATTTCAACAGATTGACCACCCGTGAATCCTGGTTAAGCGAATTAAGGGCTCCATCCACAAGTCCCACATGCCTAGCTAAATCGCTCTGTTTTAGCTCCTCCTTCAATCTCTCCAGCTTCTTCTGCAAATGCCTGATGAGGGGAATGACCTGACTCAGGCTGGCAGTGTCTGAACTGACTTCACGTGTGGCATGTTCAAAGGGTTGCAGAACGTTGCACAACGTTGAAATCATTCTCCACTGCGCTTGAGTCAGGTGCATTCCCCCTCCTTTGCCTATATCGTTGGTAGCTGTATAGGCTTGAATTGCCTTTTGCTGCTCCTCCATCCTCTGAAGCATATAGAGGGTTGAATTCCACCTCGTTACCACCTCTTGCTTCAGATGATGGCAGTGCAGGTTCAGGAGTGTTTGCTGGTGCTCCAGTCTTCGGCACGCGGTGGCTGAATGCCGAAAGTGGCCCGCAATTCTTCGGGCCACCGACAGCATCTCTTGCACACCCCTGTCATTTTTTAAATAATTCTGCACCACCAAATTCAATGTATGTGCAAAACATGGGATGTGCTGGAATTTGCCCACATGTAATGCACGCACAATATTGGTGGCGTTGTCCGATGTCACAAATCCCCAGGAGAGTCCAATTGGGGTGAGCCATTCTGCGATGATGTTCCTCAGTTTCCGTAAGAGGTTGTCAACTGTGTGCCTCTTCTGGAAAGCGGTGATACAAAGCGTAGCCTGCCTAGGAACGAGTTGGCGTTTGTGAGATGCTGCTACTGGTGCCGCCGCTGCTGTTGTTGCTGCGGGAGGCAATACATCTACCCAGTGGGTTGTCACAGTCATATAGTCCCGAGTCTGCCCTGGTCCACTTGTCCACATGTCTGTGGTTAAGTGGACATTGGGTACAACTGCATTTTTTAGGACACTGGTGAGTCTTTTTCTGACGTCTGTGTACATTTTCGGTATCGCCTGCCTAGAGAAATGGAACCTAGATGGTATTTGGTACCGGGGACACAGTACCTCAATCAATTCTCTAGTTCCCTGTAAATTAACGGTGGATTCCGGAAACACATTTCTCACTACCCAGGCTGCCAAGGCCTGAGTTATCTGCTTTGCAGCAGGATGACTGCTGTGATATTTCATCTTCCTCGCAAAGGACTGATGGACAGTCAATTGCTTACTGGAAGTAGTACAAGTGGTCTTCCGACTTCCCCTCTGGGATGACGATCGACTCCCAACAGCAACAACAGCAGCGCCAGCAGCAGTAGGCGTTACACTCAAGGATGCATCGGAGGAATCCCAGGCAGGTGAGGACTCATCAGACTTGACAGTAGAGATGAGCGGATTCGGTTTTACTCAGATTTACTCGGTTCTCAAAACGGCATCTTATTGGCTCACGGATGTCACGTGTTTTGGATAGTCAATCAGATGCCATTTTGAGAACCGAGTAAATCTGAGTAAAACCGAATCTGCTCATCTCTACTTGACAGTGACATGGCCTGCAGGACTATTGGCTTTCCTGTCTAAGGAGGAAATTGACACTGATGTAGTTGGTGGTGTGGTTTGCAGGAGCTTGGTTACAAGAGGAAGGGATTTAGGTGGCAGTGGACTGCTTCCGCTGTCACCCAAAGTTTTTGAACTTGTCAATGACTTCTGATGAATGCGCTCCAGGTGACGTATAAGGGAGGATGTTCCGAGGTGGTTACCGTCCTTACCCCTACTTATTACAGCTTGACAAAGGCAACACATGGCTTGACACCAGTTGTCCGCATTTGTGTTGAAATAATTCCACACCGAAGAGCTGATTTTTTTTGTATTTTGACCAGGCATGTCAATGGCCATATTCGTCCCACGGACAACAGGTGTCTCCCTGGGAGCCTGACTTAAACTAACCACCTCACTATCAGAATCCTCCTTGTCAATTTCCTCCCCAGCACCAGCAACACCCATATCCTCATCCTGGTGTACTTCAACAGTGACATCTTCAATTCGACTTCCAGCACTTGCAGGGGGCGTGCAAATGGTGGAAGGCGCCACCTCTTCCCGTCCAGTGTTGGGAAGGTCAGGCATCGCAACCGACACAGTTGGACTCTCCTTGGGGATTTGTGATTTAGAAGAACGCACAGTTCTTTGCTGTGCTTTTGCCATCTTAACTCTTTTAAGTTTTCTAGCAGGAGGATGGGTGCTTCCATCCTCATGTGAAGCTGAACCACTAGCCATGAACATAGGCCAGGCCCTCAGCCGTTCCTTACCACTCCGTGTCGTAAATGGCACATTGGCGAGTTTACGCTTCTCCTCAGACGATTTTGATTTAGATTTTTGGGTCATTTTACTGAGCTTTATTTTTTTGGATTTTACATGCTCTCTACTATGACATTGGGTATCGGCCTTGGCAGATGACGTTGATGGCATTTCATCCTCTCGGCCATGACTAGTGGCAGCAGCTTCAGCACGAGGTGGAAGTGGATCTTGATCTTTCCCTATTTTACCCTCCACATTTTTGTTATCCATTTTTTAATGTGTGGAATTATATGCCAGTAATATATCAATAGCAATTGCCTACTACTATATATACTGCGCACAACTGAAATGCACCACAGGTATGGATGGATAGTATACTTGACGATACAGAGGTAGGTAGAGCAGTGGACTACTGTACCGTACTGCTATATATTATATACTGGTGGTCAGCAAAATTATGCACTGTCCTCCTACTATATATATACTGTGCAAAAATTAAATGCACCACAGGTATGGATGGATAGTATACTTGACGACACAGAGGTAGGTAGAGCAATGGACTACTGTACCGTACTGCTATATATTATATACTGGTGGTCAGCAAAATTATGCACTGTCCTCCTACTATATATATACTGTGCAAAACTTAAATGCACCACAGGTATGGATGGATAGTATACTTGACGACACAGAGGTAGGTAGAGCAGTGGACTACTGTACCGTACTGCTATATATTATATACTGGTGGTCAGCAAAATTATGCACTGTCCTCTTACTATATATATACTGTGCAAAACTTAAATGCACCACAGGTATGGATGGGATAGTATACTTGATGACACAGAGGTAGGTAGAGCAGTGGCCTACTGTACCGTACTGCTATATATTATATACTGGTGGTCAGCAAAATTATGTACTGTCCTCCTACTATATATATACTGTGCAAAACTTAAATGCACCACAGGTATGGATGGATAGTATACTTGACGACACAGAGGTAGGTAGAGCAGTGGACTACTGTACCGTACTTCTATATATTATATACTGGTGGTCAGTAAAATTATGCACTGTCCTCCTACTATATATATATACTGTGCAAAACTTAAGTGCACCACAGGTATGGATGGGATAGTATACTTGACGACACAAAGGTAGGTAGAGCAGTGGCCTACTGTACCGTACTGCTATATATTATATACTGGTGGTCAGCAAAATTATGCACTGTCCCCCTACTATATATATACTGTGCAAAACTTAAATGCACCACAGGTATGGTTGGGATAGTATACTTGACGACACAGAGGTAGAGCAGTGGACTAGTGTACCGTACTGCTATATATATACTGGTGGTCAGCAAAACTCTGCACTGTCCTCCTATTATATACTACAATGCAGCACAGATATGGAGCATTTTTTAGGCAGAGAACGTATAATACTGGTGGTCACTGGTCAGCAAAACTCTGCACTGTCCTCCTACTATATAATACTGCTGGTCCCCAGTCCCCACAATAAAGCAATTAGCACACTGAGCACAGATATTTGCAGCACACTGAGCACAGATATGGGGCATTTTTCAGGCAGAGAACGTAGATATTAGCTGCAAGATACAGCAATGGCCTACTGTACAGTACAACTATATACTGTTGGTCACCAAAATGCTGCACTGTACTACTATATATACTGCTCACAACAATGCAGCACAGATATGGATACTTGAAGTGACACGGAGCTGCAAGATACAGCAATGGCCTACTGTACTGTACAACTATATACTGTTAATCACCAAAATGCTGCACTGTACTACTATATATATACTGCTCACAACAATGCAGCACAGATATGGAATGGATACTTGAAGTGACACGGAGCTGTAAGATACAGCAATGGCCTACTGTACTGTGCAACTATATACTGTTGGTCACCAAAATGCTGCACTGTACTACTATATATACTGCTCACAACAATGCAGCACAGATATGGATACTTGAAGTGACACGGAGCTGCAAGATACAGCAATGGCCTTCTGTACAACTATATACCGTTGGTCACCAAAATGCTGCACTGCACTACTATAATTATATACTGGTGGTCCCCACAATGCAGCACACTGAGCACAGATATTTGCAGCACACTGAGCACAGATATGGAGCTTTTCAGGCAGAGTACGTAGATATTTGCAGTACACTGAGCACAGATATGGAGCTTTTCAGGCAGAGAACGTAGATATTTGCAGCACACTGAGCACAGATATTTGCAGCACACTGAACATAGAAACTGAGAGGACGCCAGCCACGTCCTCTCACGATCATCTCCAATGCACGAGTGAAAAATGGCGGCGATGCGCGGCTCCATATATAGAATACGAATCTCGCGAGAATCCGACCGCGGGATGATGACGTTCGGGCGCGCTCGGGTTAACCGAGCAAGGTGGGAGGATCCGAGTCTGCTCGGACCCGTGCAAAAAAGGGTGAAGTTCGGCGGGGTTCGGATCCCGAGGAACCGAATCCGCTCATCACTACTCTGCGGTGGAACAACATATTTTACCATCATACAGTGTATCTTAGAAAAGCACTATTAACGTTTATTTTTTGTAAGTGTATTACAAAACTTTTTGGATATTAATAAAAATTATGTTACCATACTGTATGTTATTTGGAGGTATTCTGTGGAAAAATCCATTCCCGGGCAGTGAAGACTAAGTGTATCCTAATGTGACTTTAAATTTGGGTACTAAGCCTGGCACTACTGCACATTTTGAATCAAATTGCAATATATGGATACATTTTCTGCCTCCCCTTTCTCCCTATTCATATTTTCCTTTTTAGTATACAGTACATCTCATCCAGACAATAGGGTCCCAATTCCAACAGGACTCCCAAACCCAGTAATCCCTACTTTGCTTTTTTGACACTCTTGTGCCCCAAACTTGCATCCTTAGGTGTAAATTTAATCAGGTGCAAATTAGAGATGAGCGCCTGAAATTTTTCGGGTTTTGTGTTTTGGTTTTGGGTTCGGTTCCGCGGCCGTGTTTTGGGTTCGACCGCGTTTTGGCAAAACCTCACCGAATTTTTTTTGTCGGATTCGGGTGTGTTTTGGATTCGGGTGTTTTTTTCAAAAAACCCTAAAAAACAGCTTAAATCATAGAATTTGGGGGTCATTTTGATCCCAAAGTATTATTAACCTCAAAAACCATAATTTCCACTCATTTTCAGTCTATTCTGAATACCTCACACCTCACAATATTATTTTTAGTCCTAAAATTTGCACCGAGGTCGCTGTGTGAGTAAGATAAGCGACCCTAGTGGCCGACACAAACACCGGGCCCATCTAGGAGTGGCACTGCAGTGTCACGCAGGATGTCCCTTCCAAAAAACCCTCCCCAAACAGCACATGACGCAAAGAAAAAAAGAGGCGCAATGAGGTAGCTGTGTGAGTAAGATTAGCGACCCTAGTGGCCGACACAAACACCGGGCCCATCTAGGAGTGGCACTGCAGTGTCACGCAGGATGTCCCTTCAAAAAACCCTCCCCAAACAGCACATGACGCAAAGAAAAAAAGAGGCGCAATGAGGTAGCTGACTGTGTGAGTAAGATAAGCGACATTAGAGGCCGACACAAACACCGGGCCCATCTAGGAGTGGCACTGCAGTGTCACGCAGGATGGCCCTTCCAAAAAACCCTCCCCAAACAGCACATGACGCAAAGAAAAAAAGAGGCGCAATGAGGTAGCTGTGTGAGTAAGATAAGCGACCCTAGTGGCCGACACAAACACCGGGCCCATCTAGGAGTGGCACTGCAGTGTCACGCAGGATGGCCCTTCCAAAAAACCCTCCCCAAACAGCACATGACGCAAAGAAAAAAAGAGGCGCAATGAGGTAGCTGACTGTGTGAGTAAGATAAGCGACCCTAGTGGCCGACACAAACACCGGGCCCATCTAGGAGTGGCACTGCAGTGTCACGCAGGATGGCCCTTCCAAAAAACCCTCCCCAAACAGCACACGACGCAAAGAAAAAAAGAGGCGCAATGAGGTAGCTGACTGTGTGAGTAAGATAAGCAACCCTAGTGGCCGACACAAACACCGGGCCCATCTAGGAGTGGCACTGCAGTGTCACGCAGGATGTCCCTTCCAAAAAACCCTCCCCAAACAGCACATGACGCAAAGAAAAAAAGAGGCGCAATGAGGTAGCTGACTGTGTGAGTAAGATAAGCGACCCTAGTGGCTGACACAAACACCGGGCCCATCTAGGAGTGGCACTGCAGTGTCACGCAGGATGGCCCTTCCAAAAAACCCTCCCCAAACTGCACATGACGCAAAGAAAAAAAGAGGCGCAATGAGGTAGCTGACTGTGTGAGTAAGATAAGCGACCCTAGTGGCCGACACAAACACCGGGCCCATCTAGGAGTGGCACTGCAGTGTCACGCAGGATGGCCCTTCCAAAAAACCCACCCCAAACAGCACATGACGCAAAGAAAAATAAAAGAAAAAAGAGGTGCAAGATGGAATTGTCCTTGGGCCCTCCCACCCACCCTTATGTTGTATAAACAAAACAGGACATGCACACTTTAACCAACCCATCATTTCAGTGACAGGGTCTGCCACACGACTGTGACTGATATGACGGGTTGGTTTGGACCCCCCCCAAAAAAGAAGCAATTAATCTCTCCTTGCACAAACTGGCTCTACAGAGGCAAGATGTCCACCTCATCATCATCCTCCGATATATCACCGTGTACATCCCCCTCCTCACAGATTATCAATTCGTCCCCACTGGAATCCACCATCTCAGCTCCCTGTGTACTTTGTGGAGGCAATTGCTGCTGGTCAATGTCTCCGCGGAGGAATTGATTATAATTCATTTTAATGAACATCATCATCTCCACATTTTCTGGATGTAACCTCGTACGCCGATTGCTGACAAGGTGAGCGGCGGCACTAAACACTCTTTCGGAGTACACACTTGTGGGAGGGCAACTTAGGTAGAATAAAGCCAGTTTGTGCAAGGGCCTCCAAATTGCCTCTTTTTCCTGCCAGTATAAGTACGGACTGTGTGACGTGCCTACTTGGATGCGGTCACTCATATAATCCTCCACCATTCTTTCAATGGTGAGAGAATCATATGCAGTGACAGTAGACGACATGTCCGTAATCGTTGTCAGGTCCTTCAGTCCGGACCAGATGTCAGCATCAGCAGTCGCTCCAGACTGCCCTGCATCACCGCCAGCGGGTGGGCTCGGAATTCTGAGCCTTTTCCTCGCACCCCCAGTTGCGGGAGAATGTGAAGGAGGAGATGTTGACAGGTCGCGTTCCGCTTGACTTGACAATTTTCTCACCAGCAGGTCTTTCAACCCCAGCAGACTTGTGTCTGCCGGAAAGAGAGATCCAAGGTAGGCTTTAAATCTAGGATCGAGCATGGTGGCCAAAATGTAGTGCTCTGATTTCAACAGATTGACCACCCGTGAATCCTTGTTAAGCGAATTAAGGGCTCCATCCACAAGTCCCACATGCCTAGCGGAATCGCTCCGTGTTAGCTCCTCCTTCAATGTCTCCAGCTTCTTCTGCAACAGCCTGATGAGGGGAATGACCTGACTCAGGCTGGCAGTGTCTGAACTGACTTCACGTGTGGCAAGTTCAAAGGGCATCAGAACCTTGCACAACGTTGAAATCATTCTCCACTGCGCTTGAGACAGGTGCATTCCACCTCCTATATCGTGCTCAATTGTATAGGCTTGAATGGCCTTTTGCTGCTCCTCCAACCTCTGAAGCATATAGAGGGTTGAATTCCACCTCGTTACCACTTCTTGCTTCAGATGATGGCAGGGCAGGTTCAGTAGTTTTTGGTGGTGCTCCAGTCTTCTGTACGTGGTGCCTGTACGCCGAAAGTGTCCCGCAATTCTTCTGGCCACCGACAGCATCTCTTGCACGCCCCTGTCGTTTTTTAAAAAATTCTGCACCACCAAATTCAAGGTATGTGCAAAACATGGGACGTGCTGGAATTTGCCCATATTTAATGCACACACAATATTGCTGGCGTTGTCCGATGCCACAAATCCACAGGAGAGTCCAATTGGGGTAAGCCATTCCGCGATGATCTTCCTCAGTTGCCGTAAGAGGTTTTCAGCTGTGTGCGTATTCTGGAAACCGGTGATACAAAGCGTAGCCTGCCTAGGAAAGAGTTGGCGTTTGCGAGATGCTGCTACTGGTGCCGCCGCTGCTGTTCTTGCGGCGGGAGTCCATACATCTACCCAGTGGGCTGTCACAGTCATATAGTCCTGACCCTGCCCTGCTCCACTTGTCCACATGTCCGTGGTTAAGTGGACATTGGGTACAACTGCATTTTTTAGGACACTGGTGAGTCTTTTTCTGATGTCCGTGTACATTCTCGGTATCGCCTGCCTAGAGAAGTGGAACCTAGATGGTATTTGGTAACGGGGGCACACTGCCTCAATAAATTGTCTAGTTCCCTGTGAACTAACGGCGGATACCGGACGCACGTCTAACACCAACATAGTTGTCAAGGCCTCAGTTATCCGCTTTGCAGCAGGATGACTGCTGTGATATTTCATCTTCCTCGCAAAGGACTGTTGAACAGTCAATTGCTTACTGGAAGTAGTACAAGTGGGCTTACGACTTCCCCTCTGGGATGACCATCGACTCCCAGCAGCAACAACAGCAGCGCCAGCAGCAGTAGGCGTTACACGCAAGGATGCATCGGAGGAATCCCAGGCAGGAGAGGAATCATCAGAATTGCCAGTGACATGGCCTGCAGGACTATTGGCATTCCTGGGGAAGGAGGAAATTGACACTGAGGGAGTTGGTGGGGTGGTTTGCGTGAGCTTGGTTACAAGAGGAAGGGATTTACTGGTCAGTGGACTGCTTCCGCTGTCGGCCAAAGTTTTTGAACTTGTCACTGACTTATTATGAATGCGCTGCAGGTGACGTATAAGGGAGGATGTTCCGAGGTGGTTAACGTCCTTACCCCTACTTATTACAGCTTGACAAAGGGAACACACGGCTTGACAAATGTTGTCCGCATTTCTGGTGAAATACTTCCACACCGAAGAGCTGATTTTTTTGGTATTTTCACCAGGCATGTCAACGGCCATATTCCTCCCACGGACAACAGGTGTCTCCCCGGGTGCCTGACTTAAACAAACCACCTCACCATCAGAATCCTCCTGGTCAATTTCCTCCCCAGCGCCAGCAACACCCATATCCTCCTCATCCTGGTGTACTTCAACACTGACATCTTCAATCTGACTATCAGGAACTGGACTGCGGGTGCTCCTTCCAGCACTTGCAGGGGGCGTGCAAATGGTGGAAGGCGCATGCTCTTCACGTCCAGTGTTGGGAAGGTCAGGCATCGCAACCGACACAATTGGACTCTCCTTGTGGATTTGGGATTTCGAAGAACGCACAGTTCTTTGCTGTGCTTTTTCCAGCTTGAGTCTTTTCATTTTTCTAGCGAGAGGCTGAGTGCTTCCATCCTCATGTGAAGCTGAACCACTAGCCATGAACATAGGCCAGGGCCTCAGCCGTTCCTTGCCACTCCGTGTGGTAAATGGCATATTGGCAAGTTTACGCTTCTCCTCCGACAATTTTATTTTAGGTTTTGGAGTCCTTTTTTTACTGATATTTGGTGTTTTGGATTTGACATGCTCTGTACTATGACATTGGGCATCGGCCTTGGCAGACGACGTTGCTGGCATTTCATCGTCTCGGCCATGACTAGTGGCAGCAGCTTCAGCACGAGGTGGAAGTGGATCTTGATCTTTCCCTAATTTTGGAACCTCAACATTTTTGTTCTCCATATTTTAATAGGCAAAACTAAAAGGAACCTCAGGTAAACAATGGAGATGGATGGATACTAGTATACAATTATGGATGGACTGCCGAGTGCCGACACAGAGGTAGCTACAGCCGTGGACTACCGTACTGTACTGTGTCTGCTGCTAATATAGACTGGATGATAATGAGATGTAGTATGTATAAAGAAGAAAGAAAAAAAAACCACGGGTAGGTGGTATACAATTATGGATGGACTGCCGAGTGCCGACACAGAGGTAGCTACAGCCGTGGACTACCGTACTGTACTGTGTCTGCTGCTAATATAGACTGGTTGATAATGAGATGTAGTATGTATGTATAAAGAAGAAAGAAAAAAAAAACACGGGTAGGTGGTATACAATTATGGACGGACTGCCGAGTGCCGACACAGAGGTAGCTACAGCCGTGGACTACCGTACTGTACTGTGTCTGCTGCTAATATAGACTGGATGATAATGAGATGTAGTATGTATGTATAAAGAAGAAAGAAAAAAAAACCACGGGTAGGTGGTATACAATTATGGACGGACTGCCGAGTGCCGACACAGAGGTAGCTACAGCCGTGGACTACCGTACTGTACTGTGTCTGCTGCTAATATAGACTGGATGATAATGAGATGTAGTATGTATAAAGAAGAAAGAAAAAAAAACCACGGGTAGGTGGTATACAATTATGGATGGACTGCCGAGTGCCGACACAGAGGTAGCTACAGCCGTGGACTACCGTACTGTACTGTGTCTGCTGCTAATATAGACTGGATGATAATGAGATGTAGTATGTATGTATAAAGAAGAAAGAAAAAAAAACCACGGGTAGGTGGTATACAATTATGGACGGACTGCCGAGTGCCGACACAGAGGTAGCTACAGCCATGGACTACCGTACTGTACTGTGTCTGCTGCTAATATAGACTGGATGATAATGAGATGTAGTATGTATAAAGAAGAAAGAAAAAAAAAACCACGGGTAGGTGGTATACAATTATGGATGGACTGCCGAGTGCCGACACAGAGGTAGCTACAGCCGTGGACTACCGTACTGTACTGTGTCTGCTGCTAATATAGACTGGATGATAATGAGATGTAGTATGTATAAAGAAGAAAGAAAAAAAAACCACGGGTAGGTGGTATACAATTATGGACGGACTGCCGAGTGCCGACACAGAGGTAGCTACAGCCGTGGACTACCATACTGTACTGTGTCTGCTGCTAATATAGACTGTATGATAATGAGATGTAGTATGTATAAAGAAGAAAGAAAAAAAACCACGGGTAGGTGGTATACAATTATGGATGGACTGCCGAGTGCCGACACAGAGGTAGCTACAGCCGTGGACTACCGTACTGTACTGTGTCTGCTGCTAATATAGACTGGTTGATAATGAGATGTAGTATGTACGTATAAAGAAGAAAGAAAAAAAAACCACGGGTAGGTGGTATACAATTATGGACGGACTGCCGAGTGCCGACACAGAGGTAGCTACAGCCGTGGACTACCGTACTGTACTGTGTCTGCTGCTAATATAGACTGGATGATAAGGAGATGTAGTATGTATGTATAAAGAAGAAAGAAAAAAAAACCACGGGTAGGTGGTATACAATTATGGACGGACTGCCGAGTGCCGACACAGAGGTAGCTACAGCCGTGGACTACCGTACTGTACTGTGTCTGCTGCTAATATAGACTGGATGATAATGAGATGTAGTATGTATAAAGAAGAAAGAAAAAAAAACCACGGGTAGGTGGTATACAATTATGGATGGACTGCCGAGTGCCGACACAGAGGTAGCTACAGCCGTGGACTACCGTACTGTACTGTGTCTGCTGCTAATATAGACTGGATGATAATGAGATGTAGTATGTATAAAGAAGAAAGAAAAAAAACCACGGGTAGGTGGTATACAATTATGGATGGACTGCCGAGTGCCGACACAGAGGTAGCTACAGCCGTGGACTACCGTACTGTACTGTGTCTGCTGCTAATATAGACTGGTTGATAATGAGATGTAGTATGTATGTATAAAGAAGAAAGAAAAAAAAACCACGGGTAGGTGGTATACAATTATGGACGGACTGCCGAGTGCCGACACAGAGGTAGCTACAGCCGTGGACTACCGTACTGTACTGTGTCTGCTGCTAATATAGACTGGTTGATAATGAGATGTAGTATGTATGTATAAAGAAGAAAGAAAAAAAAACCACGGGTAGGTGGTATACAATTATGGACGGACTGCCGAGTGCCGACACAGAGGTAGCTACAGCCGTGGACTACCGTACTGTACTGTGTCTGCTGCTAATATAGACTGGATGATAATGAGATGTAGTATGTATAAAGAAGAAAGAAAAAAAAACCACGGGTAGGTGGTATACAATTATGGATGGACTGCCGAGTGCCGACACAGAGGTAGCTACAGCCGTGAACTACCGTACTGTGTCTGCTGCGACTGGATGATAAATAATGATATAAAAAATATATATATATCACTACTGCAGCCGGACAGGTATATATTATATAATGACGGACCTGCTGGACACTGTCTGTCAGCAGAATGAGTTTTTTATAGAATAAAAAAAAAAACACCACACAAGTCACACGATGAGTGTTTAACTTTTTCAGGCAATCACAATATAGTATACTATACTGGTGGTCAGTGTGGTCAGGTCACTGGTCAGTCACACTGGCAGTGGCACTCCTGCAGCAAAAGTGTGCACTGTTTAATTTTAATAATATGTACTCCTGGCTCCTGCTATAACCTATAACTGCTCCCCAGTCTCCCCCACAATTAAGCTGTGTGAGCACAGTCAGATATTATACATAGATGATGCAGCACACTGGGCTGAGCACAGTGAGCACACAGATATGGTATGTGACTGAGTCACTGTGTATCGTTTTTTTCAGGCAGAGAACGGATTATATTAAATAAAACTGCACTGGTGGTCACTGGTCAGTGGTCAGTCACTAGTAAACTCTGCACTCTCTAGTACTCCTAAGCTCCAGTAAATCAAGTGTCTCTGTCTCAATCTCACTCTCTCTCTTCTAATCTAAATGGAGAGGACGCCAGCCACGTCCTCTCCCAATCAATCTCAATGCACGTGTGAAAATGGCGGCGACGCGCGGCTCCTTATATAGAATCCGAGTCTCGCGATAGAATCCGAGCCTCGCGAGAATCCGACAGCGTCATGATGACGTTCGGGCGCGCTCGGGTTAACCGAGCAAGGCGGGAAGATCCGAGTCGCTCGGATCCGTGTAAAAAAAGCTGAAGTTCGGGCGGGTTCGGATTCCGAGGAACCGAACCCGCTCATCTCTAGTGCAAATGGTGCGAGTGCATTTCAACACTGGTAAAGGCACCACATCTTGCACCCCTCATGGCCCAATTTCAGCCTGAATTCGTACAAAATTGCTTGCAGCTGTATGGGGTTGCAAGCAGCTTTGAGTTAGTTCAGCCTGCTGTAAAGTGCAACTGTTGCCACGCTAACTCTCTGGTATGAGAAATTCACACTTAACTGGATTAACCTGTTAGATTTCGACCTCTGAAGACCGGATATGTCACAGGGCCTCATCTACCCCATGCAGCAGGCACCACCTTCTAAAGGGTTGGACTGGCACATAGGTGTAAATGGGAAACCCCGGGGGGCCCTACTGCCAGAGGGCCCAGTCCCTCCTCCCGGGGTCAGATTCTAGACTGTGCACTCAATTATTAATTTGTTACTTTACAAGAGAGTCAACATGGTTGAGCAGGATTAAGGATGCATTTGAAAACTATTGCCAATTATAAATGGGGTACTGTTGTTTGTAGGCTGACTATATCCTCTATAATTGTTAGCCACACCTCCTTTGGTTAGCCACACCCCTTAGCCTGGGCCTTTACCACTGTATTCCCTGGTAAGTGGAATACGTTTTTTTTATAGGAAGTTTGCAAATTTGCTAATAGCAACCTATTTTCTGATGTTGGAACATGAACCACCATATATCGTGAAAAAATATGGAGCTTTAGTATCTGTTCAGAACAGCAGTTACGTGAAAAGTGAAATACAATAAATGAATGATTATTATTACTTTTATTTTTGCGGGCCACCAATAAACCTCCAAGTATGTTTTTAAATTGTGGTAGGAACCAGAGAAAACATACGCCAGCGCGGAAATAACATACAAACATCACACCAATAAAGCCCTGAACTCATACCCAGGCCCAGATTTATCAAGCCTTGGAGAGTCAGGGCTGCCATCAGAAATTGCGGGGCCCGGGACTGACAAAATAGGCAGCCCCCCCCTTCCCCCACTGTGGAGGAGTCAGATTTAGAATTGCACCAGTTAGTGTGTGTGTGTGTGTGTGTGTGTGTGTGTGTGTGTGTGTGTGTGTGTGTGTGTTAGTGTGTGTGTGTATGTGTCATATACACATGCATGCATACATACACACATACATACATACATACATACATGTGCCGCTGTCGGGAGGGCCCGGGATGCTGATGCCGCTGCCTGTCCGCCTCCATTCCCGCTGTTCTGCTGCTCTCCTCTGTCCTCCTGCAGCTGTATTGAAAATGTACCTCCCAAAATGGCCGCCGCCTCAGAGGAGACAGTTATTCAAGATACTAGAGGGCTCCTCTAGTATCTTGAATAACTGTCTCCTCTGTGGCTGTGGCCATTTTGGGATGGAAGTTTTCAATGCCGAGCTGCTGGAGGGTCGGAGGACAGCGGCAGAACAGCGGGGACGACCGCATTACAGCAGAGATGGCGGCGGGTGGGCAGGTGGCTGCATGAGCATCCCAGGCCATCCTCTCTCTGTCAGAGAGGCTGGGCCCAGGACAGCTGTGCCCCCAGCACCCCCCTGATGGCGGCCCTGTGGAGAGTGATACATTTTACGGTGATAAAGTACCAGCCAACCAGCACCTAACTGCCATGTTACAGGCTGTGTTTGAAAAATGACAGTTAGGAGCTGACTGGTTGGTGCTTTTTCACCGTGAAATTTTTCACTCTCCAAGGCTTGATAAATCTGGGCCCCAGTGCTGTGATACAGCAATGCTAAATTTGTTAGAATATGCTAGACACAATCATGCAAAATACTAGTGGCTCGCGATAGACATGTATAATATATCCAATTATATAAATTAATTTAAGGAGACCTTAAACAAAGTTGAAATGTCCTCTATAAGCTTACAGCTCTAGCTATTTAATTTATTCCCTACCATATGCAATTCCTATAAATAGACCTGTATTGTGCTGTGTTTACATATGTCTAGCTCAATAGCTCTAGAGGGGAATGCATTGAACTGTAGATATCCTCTTTAACTGCTTTATCAAAGCTTCAGGATTTCCTCTGGTGCTAATATAACATATGATCTCTAGAAGCTGTAAAAGTGCGTTTCTTGCTTGCTTTAGGCCTCTTCTTCAAGTGTGTCTTTTAAGTATAAAGATACACTTATCAGATTATGAACCCATTGCCAATTAAGTCAGATAAGCATATAGAATACAAGAGAAAAAATATCGCCCGGGGCAACAGTTATGGTTCAGCTGAGTTCATGGAGTTTGTGGGGTCGCTTCATCAAAGTTCAGAGCATTAGAGAAAATCTACTGTTTGATTCGCGTGCCGTTGGCCTGTGGTTTTTCAGAGGAAATCCAGCTTGTAAATCAAGGCACACTGCATTTAGTTCCAGAAGTCAATATGAAAAGACATTTTATGTGCAAAATCACAATTAGGAGGAACATGATATAACATCCT
Organism: Pseudophryne corroboree; assembly: GCF_028390025.1. NCBI lineage: Eukaryota > Metazoa > Chordata > Amphibia > Anura > Myobatrachidae > Pseudophryne > Pseudophryne corroboree. Next base: position 269,068,092 of record NC_086453.1, on the reverse strand, counting down.
ACACAAAATATATATTACTGTTTTAACAATATATTACATATATATTATTATATACATGTGCATTCCAAATATACATATATAATAAATATATCATATTTAAAGATACACATATTTAAATATCAAATCATACCATATTAGTGGTATGATTTAATATTTAAATATGTGTCTTTAAATATGATATATGAAATCTGATATATTAATTATATACGTATATTTTGAATGCACATGTATGTGTATATATATATATATATATATATAAAGAGATGAGCGGATTCGGTTTTACTCGGATTTACTCGGTTCTCAAAATGGCATTTTATTGGCTCACAGATGTCACGTGTTTTGAATAGCCAATAAGATGCCGTTTTGAGAACCGAGTAAATCCGAGTACAACCGAATCCGCTCATCTCTAATAAATATATATATATATGTGTATATATATATATATGCCTAAAAGCTGAAATATAACTTCTTTAGCCAGTCCCAACTCATACCTGTAGGCAGGGGATCAAACAAAGCGTAATGGAGTTATTACAGAAGATTTTGGTGATGGTACTGATGTCATAAGGAAAGTTATTATATATATATATATATATATATATATATACATATAGTACGCTGTTTACGGCACTCCGTTGTCCTGTGGGGTTGAAGTACTTAATGGCCGGACCCCTTAGAGGAAAACGGAAAAGTCGGTTCCTTAGGTAAGCTGCAAGCATCGGCGGCACTCTCGGCGCATAAAAGAAGGAGGTAGACACAACTTGGTGTGATCGACATTTCAATGTATATTACAACAGTTTCATCAGGATGAAAAATGTTGTTATATACATTGAAATGTTGATCACACCAAGTTGTGTCTACCTCCTTCTTTTATGCGCCGAGAGTGCCGCCGATGCTTGCAGCTTATATTTATATATATATATATATATATACTAGAGATGTGCACCGGAAATTTTTCGGGTTTTGTGTTTTGGTTTTGGATTCGGATGCGTTTTGGCAAAACCTCCCTGAAATTTTTTTGTCGGATTCTGGTGTGTTTTGGATTCGGGTGTTTTTTTTCAAAAACCCCTCAAAAACAGCTTAAATCATAGAATTTGGGGGTAATTTTGATCCTATAGTATTATTACCCTCAATAACCATAATGTCCACTCATTTCCAGTCTATTCTGAACACCTCACACCTCACAATACTATTTTTAGTCCTAAAATTTGCACTGAGGTTGCTGGATGACTAAGCTAAGCGATCCAAGAGGGCGGCACAAACACCTGGCCCATCTAGGAGTGGCACTGCAGTGTCAGACAGGATGGCACTTAAAAAAATTGGCCCCAAACAGCACATGATGCAAAGAAAAGAGAAAAAGAGGTGTACTGTGGTCGCTGGACGGCTAAGCTAAGCGACACAAACACCTCAATATCACAGGAATTATTCGTTCTAATCAATGGTATTATTGGTCCAAATCACTGGAAGAAAATCACAAAATCACAGGAATTATTTGTTCTAATCAATGGTATTATTGGTCCAAATCACTGGAAGAAAATGACAAAATCACAGGAATTATTCATTCTAATCAATGGTATTATTGGTCCAAATCACTGGAAGAAAATGACAAAATCACTGGAATTAAATGGCAGTAATGTCGGGAATTATATCAAATGGCAGTACCACTGGACATATACGGAAGTGTTAGACAGGATGGCACTTAAAAAATAGTCCCCAAACAGCACATGATGCAAAGAAAAGAGAAAAAGAGGTGTACTGTGGTCGCTGGACGGCTAAGCTAAGCGACACAAACACCTCAATATCACAGGAATTATTCATTGTAATCAATGGTATTATTGGTCCAAATCACTGGAAGAAAATGACAAAATCACAGGAATTATTTGTTCTAATCAATGGTATTATTGGTCCAAATCACTGGAAGAAAATGACAAAATCACTGGAATCATTTGGCAAGATCATTGTAATTAATAATTCATTATAAATCACTGATATTAATTGGTAAAATCTTGCTATCGCCTGCTAGTGAAGTGGAATCTAGATTGTATTTTGTACCGGGGACACAATAACTTCATCAATTGTCTAAATCCCAATGCACTAATGGCGGAAAACGGGCACACATCTAACAGCGCACTGATTATACTGAGAACTGATTATACTGAGCACTGATGATACTACAGAGAACTGACACTGAGCAGCGAGAACAGCACTGGACTATTGTACTGTAGTATACTGGTCACCACAATGCTGCACTGTACTACTATATACTGCTCACAACAATGCAGCACAGATATGGATACTTGAAGTGACACAGCGGAGCTGCAAGATACAGCAATGGCCTACTGTACTGTACAACTATATACTGTTGGTCACCAAAATGCTGCACTGTACTACTATATATACTGCTCACAAAAATGCAGCACAGATATGGAATGGATACTTGCAGTAACACAGAGCTGCAAGATACAGCAATGGCCTACTGTACTGTACAACTATATACTGTTGGTCACCAAAATGCAGCACACTGAGCACAGATATTTGCAGCACACTGAGCACAGATATGGAGCTTTTCAGGCAGAGAACGTAGATATTTGCAGCACACTGAGCACAGATATTTGAAGCACACTGAGCACAGATATTTGCAGCACACTGAGCACAGATATGGAGCTTTTCAGGCAGAGAACGTAACCACGTCCTCTCCGTTCTATCTCCAATGCACGAGTGAAAATGTCAGCGACGCGCGGCTATTTATATAGAATACGAATCTCGCGAGAATCCAACAGCGGGATAATGACGTTCCGCCGCGTTCGGGTTAACCGAGCAAGGCGGGAAGATCCGAGGCTGCCTCGGAACCGTGTAAAATAGGTGAAGTTCGGGGGGGTTCGGATCTCGACAAACCAAACCCGCTCATCTCTAATATATATATTACATTTCTTACATATACATTACATTATTATTACATTTATTATCGTGTTGCTCATTTCCTGCAGAACATTGTGGGCCAATACAAACAAAGCCTTATAGCAAGTGACATACCCAGTATACTTATTTCCTTCTCTGCATAACCTTAATTATCCATCTAATATTTATGCATTATCCCTAAAACCTCCTAAAATATGGAGGTTTCTGGAAATACTGACCAATCATAAATGTGCCCTCCAAATACCTCCTCTGCATCCAAAGCAGAATGCATAGTAAGGTGTGTATTTAAAAAGACCAAAAAAAAACCCCATGAGTGAACATGACTCGGCGGGTTCAGGTGGTCACGAAGGTGTTGCATATCCAGGGCTCTTATTTTGATGCCAAACCCTATGTTGTTCTTGTTCTCCTGAAAGAAAATGAGAATCTGAACTTTTACCGGCTTTGTTCTTGTCTTCTCCATGGCCAAGAGCCTTTTAACTGCAAAAAATCCCTCTGGAAATCTAAGGTTCACTTGACAAGTGTGACCTTGCCAAAAACTCAAATAAAGGGAACAATAGATTCATTGCTCTAAAAAAATAATTGGAACCAATGTAACCTCAAAGTCTTAAGCATAATTTTTGCTGTGTTAGGCTATAGTCATAGAACTTCATTTTTCTGTTGGTTACATACAGTAACCTCTTAAAATGTATTTATTTATTTATTGTCTTACTTATCTAACCAGTTTTAAAAGTTATACAAAATGTGAGAAATAACGAACAACAAGTTTACAGAAATGGTGGTGCTGATATGTATTATGGGGGTCATTCCGAGTTGTTCGCTCTGTATTTTTTTCTCGCAACGGAGCGATTAGTCGCTAATGCGCATGCGCAATGTCCGCAGTGTGACTGCGCCAAGTAAATTTGCTATGCAGTTAGGTATTTTACTTACGGCATTACGAGGTTTTTTCTTCGTTCTGGTGATCGTAATGTGATTGACAGGAAGTGGGTGTTTCTGGGCGGAAACTGGACGTTTTATGGGTGTGTGTGAAAAAACGCTACCGTTTCTGGGAAAAACGCGGGAGTGGCTGGAGAAACGGAGGAGTGTCTGGGCGAACGCTGGGTGTGTTTGTGACGTCAAACCAGGAACGACAAGCAGTGAACTGATCGCAGATGCCGAGTAAGTGTGGAGCTACTCAGAAACTGCTAAGAAGTGTCTATTCGCAATTCTGCTAATCTTTCGTTCGCAATTTTGATAAGCTAAGATTCACTCCCGGTAGGCGGCGGCTTAGCGTGTGCAAAGATGCTAAAAGCAGCTTGCGAGCGAACAACTCGGAATGACCCCCTATATCTTTACATGCAACCCCCTATTGCCCGTACAATTATGTACATTTAGAATGCATAAACTGCAAACTATTATGTGTACTAAAATGTAAATTATAATTTATTTACCAATGCATTTAAAAAAAGCAATATACATTTAAATAAAACAAATATTTGAACTGCATGTGTAATCAAACCTATACATAATATACATTATAGCTGTGGCTAAAAATACCATGTAATGTGTTTCAGTTCCAATCCCCTTTGAGGGGTCTCAGGCAGTTTCTATATGCACCTGTGTAGTCCAACCTACAGCGATGACCAGTTAATCTCACTGCAGACACCAATGGTGGCAGAGCAGATTCAGGTAGCTAGCACATGCACCTGGACAGTCCTTACTGCAATGATAGCTAAAGTATTTAAATGCAGGCACCGATAATAACAGTGCAGAAACCAGTGGCAAATTTCCCATTAGGCACGTGAGGCACATTGGATGTTTGTGTGCAGTGGTGCCAAGAAAGGGACAAATTTCCTGGGCCCAGATCTGATGGAGGGGCCCGGGTTCCTTCCCTCCTTACCTGGAAGCAGCAGCTTCAGCTTTTCTACTTGGCCCAGCACACACTGGTGTGCTGGGCTGCAGTGTGGCCAGGGAAGTGCCGGGCTCATCCTGGCTCTCTACTGCCCTGGCTGGGAGGCATGCCATGCTACTGTGATTGGGTGTATCATGTGCTAGACACACCTCCGAAGAGGTCGCACCTCCTCCAAGGGGGAGGGGGGGGTGCATGGGCCCAGAAAGTAGTTGTACCGGGGTCCAGGATTTCTCTTGGCAGCCCTGCTTGTGTTGATACTGTCAGCCTAAAAAGTACCAGTAACTGCAAAATATTTTCACTGTACTGTACCATATGCCATCTTGAATGGAATGTAAATGGGTAGGACTTGCACATACTGCCCCTGTAAGCTGTCCCACTTTGTAAATATGTATACTGTACATGATTAAAATGTCATAGTTAGTGGCTTTCTTTTTATTATTCTATTAATTGGCTATAATCAAATGAGGGCTTATAACAAATCAATAAAAACAATAAAATTAGGCAGGAGGGGGGCGGCCGTTACTGTTGTGCCTAGGGGCACCCTCACCCCTAAATCTGCCCCTGGCAGAAACACAGCGTAGAATCCAACAGTCCTCAGCTGCGTCCTGCTTAATTAAGACCGGTAAGGCGATTACAAAATCCACATCCTGGCACCATATGCAACGCTGTGCTGTTACTCTGCGGAAGACACTAAATACGCCGACTCCTCCTTCTCTCGGAGTAGTTACCAGTTGGTATGCTGGGCCAATATGATGAAATGAGGTGCTGATTTTTTGCAGGTATCCTTTCAGAGTGACTGCTCGCGTATCTGTGTATGGTGACTCCTATTTGCTTACACGTTTCACTTGCTCATGTAAGTGATGCTGGCACGCAACACTCAAAAAATGGAAATGCTTTATTTATTTGCAGGTGTCATGAGCCACTGCTGTGGCTCATTCCTGTTTGAGTTCTGTGTAACTACAGCCTGTCTCCTGTATGTGTGGTCTGAGCAGTTGGTTGCTCCCTGACGAAGCTGCCCTTTAGTGCAGTGAAACACGCGTGTGGGGCACAGCGTGCCCGCGTGTATTAGATATATGATGTTATAAAACAAACGTATAGATACTTATAATGGTTGTTATTCACTAGAGAAGTTGTATCTGGCTGCTTATATTTGAGGATAGGATACTTAGTAATACAAACCGCAACAAATGTTTCAAATACCATCCGCTGACAGCTGCTGATGTCCTCAATATTACACACTTGATGATAGGATACTCAATATCAGTCTGTAACAAAAGCTTTAAGCATCACACACTGACATCAGCTGATGCTCTGAATATTATATGCTGACAATGTCAGAATTTGTAATAAATACTTTAAGTATTATATACCGACAGCAGCAGATGTTTTAGATACTATACGCTGATATTAGCTGACTCCTATTGAAAGGAATACAATTATTGAACAGGAGACAAGTGATCTTGTATATAGGATAATATGCCAATCACTGTATACACCAGCCGCACTATATGTGTTACTATTCTTGTACTAAATTGCTACAATGCACATTACACTGTAGCAACTAACTAGAGAACACTTAGAACCAGTTGGCAGCTGCATGATTAGATAGAACACTGAATCAGTGTGATTTCAATATATTACATTGTAGCAAACAACTTGGCAAATATCCAGAACCAAAAGGCAGCCTTTTGTTTCAATAGAATAATATAGTTATCATCATTGGGAGAGTGTAGAAATTGTGGAGAGTGCAAATTCTATTAGCACCACTCTGTTTAAGCACTACTAGATATTATATGTTTAATCACATTATGATAATGAAATATTATAAGGGATATGATATACGGGGCTGATATATATGTTATCTCCCTGAATGACACACCTTTATATCTGTGAATAAAATACACAAACAGAGAGTGATTTTAAGCTGGTCTGATATAATGAAATGTATAGAATTTAATTAGGTTGGCAATATATGTGGGTTATCGGATACTAAAAATAGGGATTGATATATCCCTTAAAGATCCACACTATATTTGGGACTGCCATATCCCCCAAACAACCTTTCCCCTTTCATATGCCCTAGAATTTGTATTTGTGCTTTAATAGAGATAGTGAGTGCAAGCTAATACTTACCTTTGTGAAAACTATTTCGGAGATAGAGATACTTATTCTCCAGCTGATCTTAGTCCAGGACTATAATATACTGAGATGTAGCGGCGACAATTAGCGATACATATTATCTAATTATCTCTCTAGTGGAGTCAATCTGTACATATATAACTACTGATATTCACAGTCTCTATATTTGTGATTAACTCCCAGGAGATATTTCTGGTGAATAAATAGGTGTATATAAGATAAAAATTTACTCTCTCAAATTACTAATCGGGAGAGGGATGATAAACATCATTGGTGTAACAACCACTATATAAAAAGAACTATATATTTAATAGACTAAATATTGATAACATCTGAATAGACAAACTCACGAGTATCATACGTACAAATACATGCAGACACGCCTTTTAAATCTCTTTATTCTCAATGTCCTATCTTCAAGGTTTCACATACATGTTAGTTTGTCTGATTTTAACTCTTATGTTTCACTGTAGTCCGGGTAATAATCTCATAATTTAATATATATCTAATAAAGGTTACGTTTTATATAAAGCAATCTTTTCTAGTGCGTCAACCATACAGTTTCTGATAATTTCTCCCCTCAGTCTGAGCAGTTTCACCTGTCAGATAGCTAGGCCATTACCTTGTGTTATCTGTTTCTATTGGTTCAGCATGCCATGTTTTCCTGCATTCTCAGTGCATTTCTTATTCCTGCAGGATCTCTGTGTGTTCAGCTACAGTATAATTAGGAATTTTGTCTGTGTATGTAGCTGAACAGATGCATTGAGTCTCCTCATCAGAGGGCATAGTTTTCCAGACTGCTCTGATTGGTTCTTGCTCCCTTTATTACCCAGCTTGCCCTTCACCTGAGGCCGGCTATAGCTTACTTATTCCTGTATGTACCTGTGCCTGGTCCCTGTCCTATGGTGGAATCTTGAAACAGTGCAGTTGGTGCTATTGCATTGCTTGTGATACCCAGTCCAGTTTAAACCATGTGTATCCTGTCCTGCCAGAATCCAGAGCACATTATCCCTGTCACCTGAGTTCCTGATTGTGCATGTGAGACCTACCATGGAAGTACTTTCAGAGAGCTCCAGCCTTACCTTGCCTTGTCTTGCTTTGTCCTGCCTTGCCTGGAATCCAGGGGTCTCCTGCAACTAAGTACTCTTGTTATCTGTACCTTGCCTTGCGCTGCCAAGTTCTTTAGGAACTCACTGCTTAATGATTTATTATTCATACTATCCTGTATATTGTACATGTATATACGGTTTTGTTGCTGATAACATCCTGTGCTTTGTAGTATACATATATTTTTTGTATTAAGCTTATATTCAAACCTGTGCATTGTTGTACTCATGTACATTTGGTTATTTATCTCTGTCTGCATGTAGTGCAGCAGTATCTAGATTGGGTTCAGTGTACGTCTCATTGTACTGCAACCTACTCTTGCCCAGCCTGGGGGCATCTGAGTACAGGGTGGACCTAATTCACCCTGGTAAGGTGGCTGCTATAGGTGAAGTCTTTGGCTGTAGGAGGCTAAAAGACTGCTGGGCAAGGGTAATTGCGTGAGTTTCACCAAGAGCCTCCAGATAGCTCATAGCACACTGTAGTCAGCGTAACATTATAGTCGGCCACAAAAATATTTTCTGGAACAGCCCTTGGAAGTGTCCAGTCCAGTCTAGTGTCTTGTCCAGTCCAGTTTAGTCTTGTCCAGTCCAGTCTAGTCTTAGTCCAGTCCAATCTTGCCTTAGTCCATCTTGTCTGTGATCTTGCACTGCTTGACCATGCAAGCCATGCAAGAGTCACTAGCAGCCTTAAATATGACTTTCTGTGCATTTAAGCCTGAGCAGTTAGAGGTATTGTAGCAGTCGCTACTGCAACTGCAAAATCTCTCAACTAAAATTTGCCTGATCCTACCATAGGTTACTGGAACTTTGACTGTCTCTAATGAGACTCCAGCTCAAAAAAATTTGGCCAGGGAGATCTCACATCTGGAGGGTCAGAAGAGGCATAGAGGCCCAAGCTCTCACAGGAGGAGCATCAGTGGCACAGAAACTTAAACTTATCCCTGTATTGTGGGGGTTCAGGCCACTATTTTCAAGCCTATAAATTGTGCAGGCCTAGATGTGGTGAAAAGTCCTGTCCTCCTTCCAAGTCAAGTCAGGATTTAAGACATATTACTCTCTCCACTGTGGCAGAGGTATTTGTCCCCGAACCCACGCAAAAAAGCACTCTGACCTATAATTGGGGTCCTAGAACTAGGTAGCCCCATTATAGATTCAGGAATCAAAGGAGAATGTTTCCCTCATCTTTCTTTTTTTCCTGTTAAATTAGAGCTGCAAACCCCAGAAGGGGAATCTCAAGTGTCAATCCCAAAAGAGGTCCCAAGTGGCTTAGCCCCAGAGGGGGTCTCAGAAGCTGTTACCCCAGGTGGGGACTCGGAAGGCACAACCCCAGAATCGGTATCTGAAGCCATAGCTCCAGGAGGGAACTCGAGAGGCACAACCCCAGAAGGGGTCTCGAGTGGAAAAATCTCAGAAGGGGTCTCAAGTGGCTTAGCCCCAGTAGAGGTGCTGGGAGCTATAGACCCAGAAGGGGACTCCAAAAGCACAACCCCAGAAGGGGTATCAGAGGCCATGTCACCTGAAGGGGTCTCAAGTGGCTTAGCCCCAGAGGGGGTCCCAGAAGCCATTACTCCAAGAATGGTCTCTAGTGGCACAGCCCCAGTAGTGGTCTCTGAAGCCGTAGCCCCAGTAGGGGACTCAAGAGCCACAGCCCCAGAAAGGGTCCTGGAAGCCATATCTCTGGTAAGAGACTCAGCAGGCATCGCCTCAGCAGAGGTCCTGAGGGCCACAGCCTCATCAGAGGTCCAGAGAGCCACAGCCTCAGCATGGGTCCCTAGGGCCACAGCCTCAGCAGGGTCCTGAGGGCCACAGCTTCAGTCGTCCCAAGCACCACAGCCTTGGTGGGGGTCCAGAGGGTCAAAGCCTTGGAGGGGATCCCGAGGGCCACAGCCTTGGATGGGGGTCCCAAGGGCCACAGCCTCAGAGAAGGTACCAAGGGACACAGCCTCGGAGGGGGTCCCAAGGGCCACAGCCCTGGAGGGGGTCCTGAAGGCCATAGTCCCTGGTGGGGTTTGGAAAGTCACAGCCTCTAGTGAGGTCTTTAGTGACTTTGGCACAGTGAAGCACTCCAGCCAGTCAGCACAAAAATCAGAGTCTTTAGCCATTGCTGCTGGATGTGCTTTCCTGTCTTCTCCCTATAGGAATTCTCCTAAAGTTTCAGTACCTAGGGGGATGGAAGCAATCTATGATCTGTTCTCGGATTCTGAAACTGATGAGATTCCTTATGTGTCTGGGCATTCTAGTAGGAAAAGGAAGAATTTTCTGGTTGCTCGACCTATATTTTTTGAAGACTTTTTTGAGCCAGAGATTTCTTCCTTTCCTGGTGTCTCTAAGCGAGCACAGGGAGAGGAAGAAGAAAAGGAAGTCTCATCTGAGATCTTGAGTGTACTTGTCTTGTTTCAGTTTCCCTTTGCTCTGATGGGGTGTCCAGAGTCCACCCTCAAGGGGGGGTACTGTCATTAGCCACTGCTGTAGCTCATTCCTGTTTGTGTTCAGTGTAACTACAGCCTGTCTCCTGTATGTGTGGTCTGAGCAGTTTCACATGTCAGATAGCTAGGACATTACCTTGTGTTATCTGTTTCTATTGGATCAGCATGCCATGTTTTCCTGCATTCTCAGTGCATTTCTTATTCCTGCAGGTTCCCTGTGTGTTCAGCTTCAGCTGCAGTATAATTAGAAGTTTTTGTCTGTGTGTGTAGCTGAACAGATGCATTGAGTCTCCTCATCAGAGGGCATAGTTTTACAGGCTGCTCTGATTGGTGCTTGCTCCCTTTATTACCCAGCTTGCCCTTCACCTGAGGCCGGCTATAGCTTACTTGTTCCTGTATGTACCTTGCCTTGTCTTGCTTTGTCCTGCCTTGCCTGGAATACAGGGGTCTCCTGCAGCTAAGTACTCTTGTTATCTGTACCTTGCCTTGCTGTGCCAAGTTTATTATTCATACCAACCTGTGTATTGTATATGTATATACGGTTTTGTAGCTGATAACATCCTGTGCTTTGTAATATATACATATTTTTTGTATTAAGATTATATTCAAACCTTTGCATTGTTGCACTCAAGTACATTTGGTTATTTCTCTCTGTCTGCATGTAGTGCAGTGGTATCTAGATTGGGTTCAGTGTACATCTCACTGTACTGCAACCTACTCTTGCCCAGCCTCCGGTAGCCACCTTGTCTATATATAAAACCTGAGGGCATCTGAATATGGGGTGGACCTAATTCACCCTGGAAAGGCGGCTGCTATAGGCGAAGTCTTTGGCTGCAGGAGGCTAAAAGACTTCTGGGAAAGGGTATTTGCCTGAGTGTCACCAAGAGCCTCCAGATAGCCCATAGCACACCATAGTCAGCATAACAGCAGGGAAAGGCATAGGAGGAAAATAAACCATAACCTCAAACTCTGTTGGAAACTTCTACCACCGGTAACACCTATCTTATGTGGGTGAAATCCATCTGTGGTGAGCACTTTGACAATTTGCCATAAAGATTATGAGGCTGCTACTTAAATTAGTTGAAAGTGTAATGTGGGCCATACATCTACAGCCCAAGTCCTCTATCTACTGATGCCGCTTCGATCCACCATAGACATAGATGATTGTGGATCCAACACATCGGCTTTTCCCGATCCCCAAAGAAGACATTGGCAAAATTGGGAACTTCCCCAGATAGCTGCTTCAGCTAGTATATATATATATATATATATATATATATATATATATATATATATATTGAATGCAAGTACTTGGCACTCCACAGGAGATAAAGCAATTACAACTGTCCTGGTGCCTTCTTTAGTACTCACGTACACTGTATAACTTCTGAAGAAAGCAGCACTCCCGGTCTTAACATTTAAAATGAACAGGTCATCATCCTGTTTGTTTAGCAACGTTTCGGTTTAATTTCAACCGTCGGCATTCATGTGATACTGCTAGGGGTAATACGTTTTTAAACACACTTAATGATAACTACTTAGTTCAGCTAATTGAGGAACCCACCAGGTACAATGCAATCTTAGACCTGGTATTAACAAACAATGGGGAATTGGTATCAGATATTGAACTGGGGGAGCCCATAGAAAACAGCGACAACAATAAGGTCACATTTCATATAAGTTTCATAAAGAGTCCTATACTGGCTCAACTAGGACTCTAATTTTTAGCAAAGCCAACTTTGAAATGATGAGGGAAACTCTAAGGGATATTGATTTGGAAGGTTTGTTTCTAGGAAAAAATACTCTAGAGAAATGGGATGTATTAAAATCACTAATAGCTAAAAATACTCTCAAATTTATTCCTACGAGCAGCAAAAAAAGGAGTAAAAATAATAAACCAATGTGGCTTAATAAAAAAATAAAGGATCTTATGGGCAAGAAAAGGCGAGCATTTAAAAAAATACAAATCTGATGGTAATGCGGAATCATTTCAGCACTATAAGGACTGTAACAAAATATTCAAAAAAGAAATAAGAGCGGCTAAAGTAGAAACAGAAAAACTAGGAGCAAAGGAAAGCAAATCAAATCCCAAAAAAATCTTTAAATACATTAATAGCAAGAGATTAAAGAAGGAGAGTATAGGCCCTGTAAAAGACAAGTCAGGAGTCTTAATCAAAAATGATAATGACATAGCGGACATACTTAATGAATTTTTTTCAACAGTATTTACTAGAGAGGACCCAATTCAGGGACTAACACACAATCTCAATAATGAGAATATCACACTGATAGTTACTTATTTAATTGAAGAGGTAGTCTGTGACCGATTAAAACATTTAAAGATTAATAAGTCACCGGGGCCCGATGGAATTCACCCAAGGGTTCTAATGGAGCTTCACTTCAGTTATATCAGGTATGGTTCCCAAAGACTGGCGTATAGCGGAAGTAGTGCCTATATTCAAAAAGGGAAGTAAAGCTAAACCGGGTAACTATAGACCAGTTAGTCTTACATCTATAGTGGGGAATGTTCTGGAAGGTATTCCAAGGGATAGTATTCAGAAGTTCCTTGAAGCCAATAAAATCATTAAAAGGAATCAACATGGATTCGTGAAGGACAGATCCTGTCAAACTAACTTACTTGGTATTTATGAAACAGTAAGTGCAAACCCTGATCAGGGTAAAGAGGTGGATGTAATCTTTTTAGATTTTGCCAAAGCTTTCAACACAGTACCACACATGCGACTTATCTACAAGCTTCAAGAAATAGGGCTAGGAAGCTCTATATGCACTTGGGTCAAGAATTGGTTATATAATAGACAGCAGCGCATTGTGGTTAATGGATCTCTTTCAAATTGGACTGAAGTGTTAAGTGGTGTGCCACAAGGCTCGGTATTAGGACCGCTATTGTTCAACATTTTCATTAACGACCTAACAGAAGGTCTAGAGAGCATGGTGTCAATTTTTGCAGATGATACCAAATTGTGTAAGGCTATAAATACAGAGGAGGATGCTGAATCTCTTCAGAACGACTTAGTTAAATTAAAAGCATGGGCAGCCAAATGGAGAATGCGCTTCAACACAGACAAGTGTAAGGTAATGCACTGTGGTAGCAAGAACAAAAATAACACCTACATACTGAATGGGGTAAAATTAGGGGATACTGTACTGGAAAAAGACTTACGTGTTCTCATAGATAACAAACTAAGCAGCAGTTCCCAAAGTAGGATGGCAGCTAAGAAGGCTAATAAGATACTAGCATGCATAAAATGGGGAATTGATGCAAGGGACGAGGGTGTTTTACTCCCGTTATATAAATCACTAGTGAGGCCACACCTTGAATACTGTGTACAATTCTGGGCACCGTACTACAAAAAGGATATCCTGGAGCTAGAAAAGGTTCAGAGGAGGGCGACCAAACTAATTAAGGGCATGGAGACGATGGAATACAAGGAAAGGCTTGATAGACTATGCATGTTTACATTGGAAAATAGGAGACTAAGAGAGGATATGATCAACATCTACAAATATACACTGCTCAAAAAAATAAAGGGAACACTTAAACAATACAATGTAACTCTAAGTCAATCACACTTCTGTGAAATCAAACTGTCCACTTAGGAAGCAACACTGATTGACAATCAATTTCACATGCTGTTGTGCAAATGGAATAGACAACAGGTGGAAATTATAGGCAATTAGCAAGACACCTCCAATAATGGAGTTGTTCTGCAGGTGGTGACCACAGACCACTTCTCAGCTCCTATGCTTTCTGTGATGTTTTGGTCACTTTTGAAAGCTGGCGGTGCTTTCACTCTAGTGGTAGCATGTGACGGAGTCTACAACACACACAAGTGGCTCAGGCAGTGCAGCTCATCCAGGATGGCACATCAATGCGAGCTGTGGCAAGACGGTTTGCTGTGTCTGTCAGCATAGAGTCCAAAGCATGGAGGCGCTACCAGGAGACAGGCCAGTACATCAGGAGACGTGGAGGAGGCCGTAGGAGGGCAACAACACAGCAGCAGGACCCCTACCTCCACCTTTGTGCAAGGAGGAACAGGAGGAGCACTGCCAGAGCCCTGCAAAATGACCTCCAGCAAGCCACAAATGTGCATGTGTCTACTCAAACGATAAGAAACAGACTCCATGAGGGTGGTATGAGGGCCCGACGTCCACAGGTGGGGGTTGTGCTTACAGCCCAACACCATGCAGGACATTTGGCATTTGCCAGAGAACACCAAGATTGGCAAATTCGCCACTGGTGCCCTGTGCTCTTCACAGATGAAAGCAGGATCTCACTGTGCACATGTGACAGACATGACAGTGTCTGGAGACGCCAAGGAGAATGTTCTGCTGCCTGCAACATCCTCCAGCATGACCGGTTTGGCAGTGGGTCAGTAATGGTGTGGGGTGGCATTTCTTTGGGGGGCTGCACAGCCCTCCATGTGCTCGCCAGAGGTAGCCTGACTACCATTAGGTACCGAGATGAGATCCTCAGACCCCTTGTGAGACCATATGCTGTTGCGGTTGGCCCTGGGTTCCTCCTAATGCAAGACAATGCTAGACCTCATGTGGCTGGAGTGTGTCAGCAGTTCCTGCAAGAATAAGGCATTGATGCTATGGACTGGCCTGCCCGTTCCCCAGACCTGAATCCAATTGATCACATCTGGGACATCATGTCTCGCTCCATCCACCAACGCCACATTGCACCACAGACTGTCCAGGAGTTGGCGGATGATTTAGTCCAGGTCTGGGAGGAGATCATCCCTCAGGAGACCATCCGCCACCTCATCAGGAGCATGCCCAGGCATTGTAGGGAGGTCATACAGGCACGTGGAGGCCACACACACTACTGAGCCTCATTTTGACTTGTTTTAAGGACATTACATCAAAGTTGGATCAGCCTGTAGTGTGACTCCAAATCCAGACCTCCATGGGTTAATAAATTTGATTTCCATTGATAATTTTTGTGTGATTTTGTTGTCAGCACATTCAACTATGTAAAGAACAAAGTATTTAATAAGGATATTTCATTCATTCAGATCTAGGATGTGTTATTTTAGTGTTCCCTTTATTTTTTTGAGCAGTGTATAAGGGGACAATACACAGAGCTTGCGAGGGACTTGTTTTTGGCCAGATCAACACATAGGACTCGTGGAAACTCGCTCAGGTTAGAGGAGAGGAGATTCCGCACAATACATCGTAAAGGCTTTTTCACGGTAAGGAAAATACGTGTTTGGAATTCCCTGCCTGAGGGAGTTGTAATGGTGCACTCTGTCAACATCTTTAAGAATGGGTTAGATAAATTCCTAATGGATAAGGATATCCAGGGTATGGTGCATCAGTCAAAATTTTAGACAAATCATCATGCATAGGAGACCACAAATAGGTTGAACTCGATGGACAATTGTCTTTTTTCAACCTCAGATACTATGTTACTATGTTACATATAGATTGCACAAAACAAGTCTTACGTTTATAACAAGGATACACACTGTGAGTCTGCTTGTGAATGTCCAGGGCCCTGGGCTTCAGCTGACATCATTCAGCACCGGAAGCTTAATTGATTACTATTAATCTAAGTGCAGTTAACCCTTCACCAAAGAAGCTGGAGATAACAGAGAAAAGGAAAAACATTCAAGTACACATTGAACAACATTTAGATACATTATGAATAATAGCGCTGGGCAGTTGATGCATAACAGTACAACAGTTACACACTAATGAATGTTAATATGTGGTTACAATGACTGTGTTAATTCAAATCAGTCATAATATGAAAACAACAAAAGATACAATAAGAACTTCTATGTCGTGTAACATACAATAACTATGTATGAATAAGGAAGGGATTAGGACTACTGTTTAGCCAAATATGCATATCTGTTATTAACAAAACATATTAGAGGAAGCTGGCATAAGACATAGTTTCATTCAAACCATAGGGCACTATTGTGTTTAAACGAAAGATCCACCTTGCTCCCTTCTGCAGTAGCAATCTGCCCCTATCACCTCTCCTTTTATTTTCAGGGACACAGTCAATCATTTTGTACCATAAACTAGCAAGATTATGACCCTGTGCTTTAAAGTGTTTGGCTACGGGCTGATCAACACTCTTTCCTTCTAATGCCAATTTGATTGCACTTCTATGTTGGGCCATACGTTCCCTAAAATAACAAATTGTCTTCCTATACAGTATAATCCGCAAGGGCATTTTATACACTAAATTACATATTTAGAAGTGCATGTTAACGAATTCATGATTTTAATTCTAGACCTGAATGGGGATGTAAAAAAGTGCTGCCTGTCGCTAGATAGTAAACCTCATATAGTCTGAGGATTGTCCGTAACATAAACCATAACATCTTAACACTTAATTATAATAAATAAAGACACGGAGACTTGAATTTGGCAGAAAATGTTAGCTATTTATTTAAGTGAACCATTAACTGTGGATAATTAAACTAAAGTATGGTGGCCAGAAAGAACGGCTAAAACAACCCTATCCCATAAACAAACTATCTTATAAAAAACTGACGTAAACCTTCCAACAAACAATAGGTATCCGCTCAACCTCCATCCTGACTACCCACCCGTGAAGGTGATGAGGCTGCCACCCGAGAAGGCGGTCCAGCAGATGTAAAACCAGTCAGCGAAGGAGAACGCACCTAAAAATCAACCACCAAACGACCTCCAATCCACTCTTTAATACAACAAATGTTAACTTGCCGTTCTTTCCCGCCACCACCAAACCGTGACAACCCACATCACGAAATAGCCAGCATAAAATAAACACCACCAGTAGGGAGGGAGGGTGGGACGACAAAAGCAGAAGAGGCTGACCCAGCCCCTTCACCAGGCTTAAGAACCCTTTCCACCTACCCCCAACATTCATTCCTATTGGCTAATCATAAACTCCCATAATGCCTTACCGTCCTGCCTCCCCAACTAGCTGAGGTTTAACCCACTCCTCTCCTATTCTGTCAATTCGTTCTCCAGACAGGTAGTGCAGCCTAAACACTTGTAACTACCTCCTTTCTTAGTTATAAAATGTTTAGGAGGTGGAGGTGTTAAATTAGAAATGTCTGTATGTACGACATGATCCCTTATATTTTTACCTCTTTTGTAACATGGTAAGATTGATGTATTGGCAAGGGACGTGAGCAGGGCCAGTGCACCCTAGGCAAATCTTCAGCCCAGCGCCCCCTAACCTGCAAACCCCACCACCACGACCACCACCTACAGAAGGGTAGATGCCAATGGGCTGGGCTGAATTGCATCATTAAACATATACAGATAAAAGAGACAACACTAAAGTACTTTTAAAGTGATAAAGTATTACTAATATATAAAGTAAAAAAACAGTTGTGAATTTGTTCACAATCTACTTTCACTTAAAAAGTGCTATATTACAGTCTCTTCTTTATATACTGTATAATACTGTATATGGGGTCTAGTGGGGATATTTAATTGGGGTTGGATACGGGATGACGCCGGTCAGAATACAGACAGCAGCATGCTGGCCACTATAATACCAACATTTTGAATTAAATTAATTAACCTTACCCTTTACCCTAACATTCCCTCTCTGCAGCCTAACCCTAACCCTCCCCGGCATGCTAACATTCAGGATGTCAGCTGTCAGGATTCCGGCCTTATATATTTGTATGCTTCTTATTTTGTTCCATCTGCCCATCTATAAGTTCATTACTGACCCCCATGCAGAGACATCCTTCAGTTTTTTGCTAGATGAATTCAGTGGCGCCCTTCAGTGGCCGGTGCCCCTAGGCAGGCGCCTAAAGCTGCCTAATGGTAGAGCCGGCCCTGGACGTGAGGTCAGGATCTGTTTGAATGACTGGCCATATTCTCCTGGCTGTACATAACACTTTACTACTAGCTGTAGAATATTTATTCACAAACACCAGTGAGTTAATTGTTCTATCCTTACGAGAAGGACATGTAACTGAAGTTTTAGGAGCCTGCAGCGCTTTACTTTTGGCTTTCTGTAAAAGGCCGTTGTAATAACCATGTTCCAAGAATTTTTTTGTCATTACATCCATTTGGATAGTTTCATCTGATTCTTTACTACATAGGCGATGAACCCGTAAATTTTGTGAATACGACAGATCGCATTTTAACGACTCTGGATGATTACTGGAAGCTTGCAATAGGTTGTTACAATCTGCAGGTTTATAATAAAGTAAAGTGATTAGTTTACCTGCATTCAAACTCACCCTGATATCAAGAAAGTGAATATCAGATTCTTGTATATCAAAGGTGAATTTGATATTAGGATCTTTATTATTTACAACTTGCATCATTTCAAGAAATGCTACCTTGGAACCTATCCACAGAAAAAATACGTAATCTATGTAATGTAAATAGAATGGGATATTACTCCGATATTGCTCATTATCAAAAAAGAAAGATTGTTCTTATTTAAACATGAACGCATTAGCATAAGCTGGTGCAGTCGGAGAACTCATTGCACACCCCAGGCTTTGAATAAAATACTCATTATTTACGTTACATATATGACAAAGCATACCCCACTCACAATGAGAAAGGTAGTCCGTGTATATAAAGGTTTCTTTTACATAGGGGTAAACACTTCACCATGGAATGTCACAATTAACGGCGTACCATGACTCACATAAAATATTGTAAATATATACACATCAACGTATCTTTTATCTAATATGAATTGGTAGAAATCTTGCGTACCACACTCACAGAAATGGCAGTCTTTTAAATCCTATATGGGTTTCTCTGGTTTTCACTGTAGGACATGTATTCCTCCCAATTTTCGTGTTACATGTGTGCCATGTGAGAAGAAAACATTACAAAAATTAGCAATGTGTAGTATTATCTTTATAAATAATAATTAAAAAGAAGGTAAATGTGATGATCCACACTGTGGAGGACACTTTGAAATATCTGAATATAAAGTTAGACGTACCCCACTCACAGTGAGAAAGGAAAATTCTGTGTATGTAATGATTTCTTTCACATAATGGTAGACCCTTCACCAAGAATTGTTAGAATTAGTAGTGTACCATAACTCACATAGAGTGTAGAAGAGATATGCACTTTAAGGCATCTTTTTTATAGTAAACCAATGTAAATCTTGCGTACCACACTCACAGAAATAACAAATTCATGATTCCAAAAAACAATCAATGGAACCCGGACCATTAAAAGGTTATGAATGATGGATTACCTCAGTAGTTCATGCTATATCAGATGTTTCTGGGACTCTGTGGATTTTCGATACTGCATTGATTGTTTTTTGTATATATTTATACCTTAGTGGGCTTGCTTGCACACATTTTTTACTTGTTTTTGGTTTTGTCTTTTTTATGAACTTTTGTATATATTGTTCCCCAACTATGAGTTGGATGTGTCTGTGAAATAAAACCTTTTTTTTATATATATTTGGTATTGATATTATTTCCCATTTTTTCATGATTGGGGCTTTGATATACAATGTGAAAATCTGGAGAAAAATTTGCTTTTCTGTGAAAACCAAAGAAACCCAGATAGGATTCATGAATTCTGTGAGTGTGGTACGCAGCACTCCCTGCGATCGTACTCTCAAATGTGCGCTTACTGACAAACAAGCTTGATGAGCTGTCCCTCCTCCTGGGCAGTGCGAGATTAGGCTTTGCCGGGTCATCGGTCCTTTGCTTCACAGAGACGTGGCTGGATGACCTCATTGCGGACCCCCCGGTGTCCCTGCCCGGCTTCGGATTCTACAGGACAGACCACTCCAAGGAACTCTCGGGTAGATTGAAGGGAGGCAGCATCTGCTTTTACATCAATGACAGATGGTGCACCAATGTCACGATCCTAGGAAAATCTTGCAGCCCCCATCTGGAATTCTATGCATCAACTGCAACCCCTTCTATTTCCCCCAGGAATTTGCCTAATTTGTCCTCATAGGAGTGTACATCCCCCCTCAAGCTTATATTTTATTGGTCCTAATAATATCTCAAAAAAACACCATTGACGGCTTTCTCAACATTTATACCCCTTTTACACCAACCAGCATATAGAGATGAGCGCCGGAAATTTTTCGGGTTTTGTGTTTTGGTTTTGGGTTCGGTTCCGCGGCCGTGTTTTGGGTTCGACCGCGTTTTGGCAAAACCTCACCGAATTTTTTTTGTCGGATTCGGGTGTGTTTTGGATTCGGGTGTTTTTTTCAAAAAACCCTAAAAAACAGCTTAAATCATAGAATTTGGGGGTAATTTTGATCCCAAAGTATTATTAACCTCAAAAACCATAATTTCCACTCATTTTCAGTCTATTCTGAATACCTCACACCTCACAATATTATTTTTAGTCCTAAAATTTGCACCGAGGTCGCTGGATGACTAAGCTAAGCGACCCAAGAGGCCGGCACAAAACAATTGGCCCATCTAGGAGTGGCACTGCAGTGTCACGCAGGATGTCCCTTCCAAAAAACCCTCCCCAAACAGCACATGACGCAAAGAAAAAAAGAGGCGCAATGAGGTAGCTGTGTGAGTAAGATTAGCGACCCTAGTGGCCGACACAAACACCGGGCCCATCTAGGAGTGGCACTGCAGTGTCACGCAGGATGTCCCTTCCAAAAAACCCTCCCCAAACAGCACATGACGCAAAGAAAAAAAGAGGCGCAATGAGGTAGCTGACTGTGTGAGAAAGATAAGCGACCCTAGTGGCCGACACAAACACCGGGCCCATCTAGGAGTGGCACTGCAGTGTCACGCAGGATGTCCCTTCCAAAAAACCCTCCCCAAACAGCACATGACGCAAAGAAAAAAAGAGGCGCAATGAGGTAGCTGACTGTGTGAGAAAGATAAGCGACCCTAGTGGCCGACACAAACACCGGGCCCATCTAGGAGTGGCACTGCAGTGTCACGCAGGATGTCCCTTCCAAAAAACCCTCCCCAAACAGCACATGACGCAAAGAAAAAAAGAGGCGCAATGAGGTAGCTGACTGTGTGAGAAAGATAAGCGACCCTAGTGGCCGACACAAACACCGGGCCCATCTAGGAGTGGCACTGCAGTGTCACGCAGGATGTCCCTTCCAAAAAACCCTCCCCAAACAGCACATGACGCAAAGAAAAAAAGAGGCGCAATGAGGTAGCTGTGTGAGAAAGATAAGCGACCCTAGTGGCCGACACAAACACCGGGCCCATCTAGGAGTGGCACTGCAGTGTCACGCAGGATGTCCCTTCCAAAAAACCCTCCCCAAACAGCACATGACGCAAAGAAAAAAAGAGGCGCAATGAGGTAGCTGTGTGAGTAAGATTAGCGACCCTAGTGGCCGACACAAACACCGGGCCCATCTAGGAGTGGCACTGCAGTGTCACGCAGGATGGCCCTTCCAAAAAACCCTCCCCAAACAGCACATGACGCAAAGAAAAAAAGAGGCGCAATGAGGTAGCTGACTGTGTGAGTAAGATTAGCGACCCTAGTGGCCGACACAAACACCGGGCACATCTAGGAGTGGCACTGCAGTGTCACGCAGGATGTCCCTTCCAAAAAACCCTCCCCAAACAGCACATGACGCAAAGAAAAAAAGAGGCGCAATGAGGTAGCTGTGTGAGTAAGATTAGCGACCCTAGTGGCCGACACAAACACCGGGCCCATCTAGGAGTGGCACTGCAGTGTCACGCAGGATGTCCCTTCCAAAAAACCCTCCCCAATCAGCACATGATGCAAAGAAAAAGAAAAGAAAAAAGAGGTGCAAGATGGAATTATCCTTGGGCCCTCCCACCCACCCTTATGTTGTATAAACAAAACAGGACATGCACACTTTAACCAACCCATCATTTCAGTGACAGGGTCTGCCACACGACTGTGACTGATATGACGGGTTGGTTTGGACCCCCCCCAAAAAAGAAGCAATTAATCTCTCCTTGCACAAACTGGCTCTACAGAGGCAAGATGTCCACCTCATCTTCACCCTCCGATATATCACCGTGTACATCCCCCTCCTCACAGATTATCAATTCGTCCCCACTGGAATCCACCATCTCAGCTCCCTGTGTACTTTGTGGAGGCAATTGCTGCTGGTCAATGTCTCCGCGGAGGAATTGATTATAATTCATTTTAATGAACATCATCTTCTCCACATTTTCTGGATGTAACCTCGTACGCCGATTGCTGACAAGGTGAGCGGCGGCACTAAACACTCTTTCGGAGTACACACTTGTGGGAGGGCAACTTAGGTAGAATAAAGCCAGTTTGTGCAAGGGCCTCCAAATTGCCTCTTTTTCCTGCCAGTATAAGTACGGACTGTGTGACGTGCCTACTTGGATGCGGTCACTCATATAATCCTCCACCATTCTATCAATGTTGAGAGAATCATATGCAGTGACAGTAGACGACATGTCCGTAATCGTTGTCAGGTCCTTCAGTCCGGACCAGATGTCAGCATCAGCAGTCGCTCCAGACTGCCCTGCATCACCGCCAGCGGGTGGGCTCGGAATTCTGAGCCTTTTCCTCGCACCCCCAGTTGCGGGAGAATGTGAAGGAGGAGATGTTGACAGGTCGCGTTCCGCTTGACTTGACAATTTTGTCACCAGCAGGTCTTTCAACCCCAGCAGACCTGTGTCTGCCGGAAAGAGAGATCCAAGGTAGGCTTTAAATCTAGGATCGAGCACGGTGGCCAAAATGTAGTGCTCTGATTTCAACAGATTGACCACCCGTGAATCCTTGTTAAGCGAATTAAGGGCTGCATCCACAAGTCCCACATGCCTAGCGGAATCGCTCCGTGTTAGCTCCTTCTTCAATGCCTCCAGCTTCTTCTGCAAAAGCCTGATGAGGGGAATGACCTGACTCAGGCTGGCAGTGTCTGAATTGACTTCACGTGTGGCAAGTTCAAAGGGCATCAGAACCTTGCACAACGTTGAAATCATTCTCCACTGCACTTGAGACAGGTGCATTCCATCTCCTATATCGTGCTCAATTGTATAGGCTTGAATGGCCTTTTGCTGCTCCTCCAACCTCTGAAGCATATAGAGGGTTGAATTCCACCTCGTTACCACTTCTTGCTTCAGATGATGGCAGGGCAGGTTCAGTAGTTTTTGGTGGTGCTCCAGTCTTCTGTACGTGGTGCCTGTACGCCGAAAGTGTCCCGCAATTTTTCTGGCAACCGACAGCATCTCTTGCACGCCCCTGTCGTTTTTTAAAAAATTCTGCACCACCAAATTCAAGGTATGTGCAAAACATGGGACGTGCTGGAATTTGCCCATATTTAATGCACACACAATATTGCTGGCGTTGTCCGATGCCACAAATCCACAGGAGAGTCCAATTGGGGTAAGCCATTCCGCGATGATCTTCCTCAGTTGCCGTAAGAGGTTTTCAGCTGTGTGCGTATTCTGGAAAGCGGTGATACAAAGCGTAGCCTGCCTAGGAAAGAGTTGGCGTTTGCGAGATGCTGCTACTGGTGCCGCCGCTGCTGTTCTTGCGGCGGGAGTCCATACATCTACCCAGTGGGCTGTCACAGTCATATAGTCCTGACCCTGCCCTGCTCCACTTGTCCACATGTCCGTGGTTAAGTGGACATTGGGTACAACTGCATTTTTTAGGACACTGGTGAGTCTTTTTCTGACGTCCGTGTACATTCTCGGTATCGCCTGCCTAGAGAAGTGGAACCTAGATGGTATTTGGTAACGGGGGCACACTGCCTCAATAAATTGTCTAGTTCCCTGTGAACTAACGGCGGATACCGGACGCACGTCTAACACCAACATAGTTGTCAAGGACTCAGTTATCCGCTTTGCAGTAGGATGACTGCTGTGATATTTCATCTTCCTCGCAAAGGACTGTTGAACAGTCAATTGCTTACTGGAAGTAGTACAAGTGGGCTTACGACTTCCCCTCTGGGATGACCATCGACTCCCAGCGGCAACAACAGCAGCGCCAGCAGCAGTAGGCGTTACACGCAAGGATGCATCGGAGGAATCCCAGGCAGGAGAGGACTCGTCAGACTTGCCAGTGACATGGCCTGCAGGACTATTGGCATTCCTGGGGAAGGAGGAAATTGACACTGAGGGAGTTGGTGGGGTGGTTTGCGTGAGCTTGGTTACAAGAGGAAGGGATTTACTGGTCAGTGGACTGCTTCCGCTGTCACCCAAAGTTTTTGAACTTGTCACTGACTTATTATGAATGCGCTGCAGGTGACGTATAAGGGAGGATGTTCCGAGGTGGTTAACGTCCTTACCCCTACTTATTACAGCTTGACAAAGGGAACACACGGCTTGACACCTGTTGTCCGCATTTCTGGTGAAATACCTCCACACCGAAGAGCTGATTTTTTTGGTATTTTCACCTGGCATGTCAACGGCCATATTCCTCCCACGGACAACAGGTGTCTCCCCGGGTGCCTGACTTAAACAAACCACCTCACCATCAGAATCCTCCTGGTCAATTTCCTCCCCAGCGCCAGCAACACCCATATCCTCCTCATCCTGGTGTACTTCAACACTGACATCTTCAATCTGACTATCAGGAACTGGACTGCGGGTGCTCCTTCCAGCACTTGCAGGGGGCATGCAAATAGTGGAAGGCGCATGCTCTTCACGTCCAGTGTTGGGAAGGTCAGGCATCGCAAACGACACAATTGGACTCTCCTTGTGGATTTGGGATTTCAAAGAACGCACAGTTCTTTGCGGTGCTTTTGCCAGCTTGAGTCTTTTCAGTTTTCTAGCGAGAGGCTGAGTGCTTCCATCCTCATGTGAAGCTGAACCACTAGCCATGAACATAGGCCAGGGCCTCAGCCGTTCCTTGCCACTCCGTGTGGTAAATGGCATATTGGCAAGTTTACGCTTCTCCTCCGACAATTTTATTTTAGGTTTTGGAGTCCTTTTTTTTCTGATATTTGGTGTTTTGGATTTGACATGCTCTGTACTATGACATTGGGCATCGGCCTTGGCAGACGACGTTGCTGGCATTTCATCGTCTCGGCCATGACTAGTGGCAGCAGCTTCAGCACGAGGTGGAAGTGGATCTTGATCTTTCCCTAATTTTGGAACCTCAACTTTTTTGTTCTCCATATTTTATAGGCAGAACTAAAAGGCACCTCAGGTAAACAATGGAGATGGATGGATTGGATACTAGTATACAATTATGGACGGACTGCCACGGTTAGGTGGTATAAAAAAACCACGGTTAGGTGGTATATATTATAATAATAATACAATTATGGATGGACGGACTGCCTGCCGACTGCCGACACAGAGGTAGCCACAGCCGTGAACTACCGCACTGCACACTGGTTGATAAAGAGATAGTAGTATACTCGTAACAACTAGTATGACACTATGACGACGGTATAAAGAATGAAAAAAAAACCACGGTTAGGTGGTATATATTATAATAATAATACAATTATGGATGGACGGACTGCCTGCCGACTGCCGACACAGAGGTAGCCACAGCCGTGAACTACCGCACTGTACACTGGTTGATAAAGAGATAGTAGTATACTCGTAACAACTAGTATGACACTATGACGACGGTATAAAGAATGAAAAAAAAACCACGGTTAGGTGGTATATATTATAATAATAATACAATTATGGATGGACGGACTGCCTGCCGACTGCCGACACAGAGGTAGCCACAGCCGTGAACTACCGCACTGTACACTGGTTGATAAAGAGATAGTAGTATACTCGTAACAACTAGTATGACACTATGACGGTATAAAGAATGAAAAAAAAACCACGGTTAGGTGGTATATATTATAATAATAATACAATTATGAATGGACGGACTGCCTGCCGACTGCCGACACAGAGGTAGCCACAGCCGTGAACTACCGCACTGTACACTGGTTGATAAAGAGATAGTAGTATACTCGTAACAACTAGTATGACACTATGACGACGGTATAAAGAAAGAAAAAAAAATACCACAGTTAGGTGGTATATATTATAATAATAATACAATTATGGATGGACGGACTGCCTGCCGACTGCCGACACAGAGGTAGCCACAGCCGTGAACTACCGCACTGTACACTGGTTGATAAAGAGATAGTAGTATACTCGTAACAACTAGTATGACACTATGACGACGGTATAAAGAATGAAAAAAAAACCACGGTTAGGTGGTATATATTATAATAATAATACAATTATGGATGGACGGACTGCCTGCCGACTGCCGACACAGAGGTAGCCACAGCCGTGAACTACCGCACTGTACACTGGTTGATAAAGAGATAGTAGTATACTCGTAACAACTAGTATGACACTATGACGACGGTATAAAGAATGAAAAAAAAACCACGGTTAGGTGGTATATATTATAATAATAATACAATTATGGATGGACGGACTGCCTGCCGACTGCCGACACAGAGGTAGCCACAGCCGTGAACTACCGCACTGTACACTGGTTGATAAAGAGATAGTAGTATACTCGTAACAACTAGTATGACACTATGACGGTATAAAGAATGAAAAAAAAACCACGGTTAGGTGGTATATATTATAATAATAATACAATTATGGATGGACGGACTGCCTGCCGACTGCCGACACAGAGGTAGCCACAGCCGTGAACTACCGCACTGTACACTGGTTGATAAAGAGATAGTAGTATACTCGTAACAACTAGTATGACACTATGACGACGGTATAAAGAAAGAAAAAAAAATACCACGGTTAGGTGGTATATATTGTAATACAATTATGGATGGACGGACTGCCTGCCGAGTTCCGACTGCCGACACAGAGGTAGCCACAGCCGTGAACTACCGCACTGTACTGTGTCTGCTGCTAATATAGACTGGTTGATAAAGAGATAGTATACAATACATACAACAATATACTACTATACTGGTGGTCAGGCACTGGTCACCACTAGTCACACTGGCAGTGGCACTCCTGCAGCAAAAGTGTGCACTGTTTAATTTTAAATTAATATAATATTATGTACTCCTGGGGGCTCCTGCTATAACAACCTGCAGTGCTCCCCAGTCTCCCCCACAATTATTATAAGCTTTGCCTTTTATACATTGATGTGCAGCACACTGGGCTGAGCTGAGTGCACACAGACTGAGTCACACTGTGTGACTGGCTGCTGCTGTGTATCGTTTTTTTTCAGGCAGAGAACGGATATAGCAGAGAACGGATATATTATATTAAAATAAATAAAAGTTAACTAACAACAACTGCACTGGTCACTGTGGTAAACTCTGTCTGACTCTGCACAATCTCTCTCTCTCTTCTAATCTAATTTCTAATGGAGAGGACGCCAGCCACGTCCTCTCCCTATCAATCTCAATGCACGTGTGAAAATGGCGGCGACGCGCGGCTCCTTATATAGAATCCGAGTCTCGCGAGAATCCGACAGCGTCATGATGACGTTCGGGCGCGCTCGGGTTAACCGAGCAAGGCGGGAGGATCCGAGTCTGCTCGGACCCGTGAAAAAAACATGAAGTTCGTGCGGGTTCGGATTCAGAGAAACCGAACCCGCTCATCTCTACCAGCATATAACACGGGTTATTGCACTTGAACGAGCATAACCCGTGTTACAGGTTGGTGTAAAAGGACAGAGTTGGAATAATCCGGGCGAGTGACCCGGTATTCCAACTAATGGTAGCTTGCAGGGTTGAACACGGGTTCAACCTGGCCAGCTGTTCTGTGTAAACGGAAGCCAGGTCGATGCGACCTGGCTCCCGTTCACAGTGTATAGAAGGACGGTGCTTGGAGATCATGTGATCTCCAAGCGCTGCCACCGCCGCATCACCGGCAACGTCACCAACAGTGGGAAAGGGGGCTGTCGCGGGTCACAGCCGGGTAGCACCCGTATCAGGCTCCCAGCTGCGACCCACGTATTTAGTGTAAAAGGGGTATTAGAAAGTATTTGTGGTTTTAGATACTAGGCTGACAGGGATCTTTCTGTAGAAGTATATACTCTGCATTTTCTGTGGTGATACTCAGCGGTATATAGTACTGACACCTTTTTTATTTTGGTAGAATTTTGAAGTCTTAGAATAATTTCCAGAAACAGGAAGAAATCAGTGAAATAATTTCCAAAATGATTAATATAAGCATCTGCACACGTGGAAGCTACTATAACTCTTTATTGCCTTTATAGCCTTATTCAGGTTTGTTAGCACACCAAAAAAGTTAGAAACTGGGCAAAACCATGTTGCACTGCAGGTGGGGCAGATGTAACATGTGCAGAGAGATTTAGATTTGGGTGGGGTGTTTTCAAACTGAAATCTAAATTGCAGTGTAGAAATTAAGCAGCCAGTACAGTATATACCCTGCACAGAAACAATATAACCCACCCAAACCTAAATCTCTGTGCACGTTACATCTTCCCCACTTGCAGTGCAGCATGACTTTACGCAGTTGCTAACAAACCTGAATAAGGCTCGTAGATGCCTTGACGCGGCCTGGTGACTTAGGGGACATTTACTAAGCAGTGATAAGAGCAGAGAAGTGAGCCAGTGGAGAAGTTTCCCATGGCAACCAATCAGCACTGAAGTAACATCTATAATTTGCATACTATAAAATTATACAGAGCTGCTGATTGGTTGATGGGGCAACTTCTCCACTGGCTCACTTCTCCGCTCTTATCACTGCTTAGTAAATGTCCCCCTTAATCATATATTCAACTAATATCTGAATCTCTATTATCATGTAGTGTGTAAATCTTATTGCTGATGCTTTTTAGTGTGCTTGGGAAAACATTTTTTTTCTTGTTTACAATGACCCTTCCCTTTCCTGCACCTGAGAAGTATTACTAAATTGATTGAGCAGCTACCAATTTATATTGATGATAAATAAATAGCCCAACCAGGGGGTTTTAAGAGAGAGGGGGCCTGTCTGCAGACTTCGGGTGGTCCCCCTTCTCTCCACGGCTCAGTAGGCTCCAGCATCGTGCCGGAGTCTACTGCACATGTGCAGGTCTCTGTAAACTTGGCACCCGTCATGGTCTGAAGGCAAATTTCATACTGCGCAAGCACGGTGTCCATTTTCGGTGTGATTTTTGCCACATCTGCTGTGGCTGCAGTGCCTGTCATGGGACTCTGGAAAGGTACAGTATATGCAATGCACCCACGCCCTGTCCCCCAGACCCAGGGACCTGTGTTGCACCCATGATAGAAACGCCAATGAGCCCAACATTATTATTCGCAGGTCTGATTTTTGTTGGAAAGTAGCCTTTTAAATGTGTCTGATTATCCATCTAAATGTACAGTAGGTATGTCCCCTGTTTTAGTAAAGGTGGCTCTACTGCAGCTCCCCCTCCCCTTTACTGATGTTTTTTTTTCCTGTGCTTTACCTTGTCCTCATACACTGTGGCATCAGTAGTGCGACGCATCTCCTCTACATGTGCCAGGTCAGGGGTGACTCGGCAGCACCAAGCAACTTTCTTGTTCAAAATGTGTGTATTATTTGAATAAATCAAACTAGAAGCAATAAAATGACTCTGCTAGACTGCACTGATCAATTTGATGTGTGACATTTGTACATCTGTGTGTGACCTAGGGGTCTACTCATAAAGTAGAGAAAAGCCCTGTTTTGCGGAAAACAGGTATTTTCTCTGCTTCATGCTATTTATGGAGCAGGTTACTGTGGCAAAGTCCCTGACTTCTCCAGCAAGACCCCTGCTCTGCGGCTGAATCATATCATTATGCTTTCCGCTTCTTCATGGAGTTCAGGTTCGCCATCTCAGGATTGTGTAACCTTAACTGCAGTGCGGTAGCTGCAGGGAAGCTCAATGCTTCCATGCGCTCTGTCCACACCTAGCTCTGGCTCCGCCCCCCTGACCGCCTATCAGCCATTGAGGATCTTCCCGCCTTGCTCGGTTAACTCGAACGAGGCCGAACATCATCATCCCGCTGTTGGATTCTCGCGAGATTCGTACTCCATATAAAGAGCCGCGCGTCGCCGCCATTTTCACTCGTGCATTGGAGAATTGGAGATTGAACGGAGAGGACGTGGCTACGTTCTCTCCCAGAAAAGCTCCATATCTGTGCTCAGTGTGCTGCAAATATCTGTGCTCAGTGTGCTGCAAATATCTGTGCTCAGTGTGCTGCAAATATCTACGTTCTCTGCCTGAAAAGCTCCATATCTGTGCTCAGTGTGCTGCAAATATCTTCGTTCCCTGCCTGAAAAGCTCCATATCTGTGCTCAGTGTGCTGCAAATATCTGTGCTCAGTTTGCTGCATTGTGGGGACCACCAGAATATAATTATAGTAGTGCAGTGCAGCATTTTGGTGACCAACAGTATATAGTTGTACAGAAGGCCATTGCTGTATTTTGCAGCTCCGTGTCACTTCAAGTATCCATATCTGTGCTGCATTGTTGTGAGCAGTATATATAGTAGTACAGTGCAGCATTTTGGTGACCAACAGTATATAGTTGTACAGTACAGTAGGCCATTGCTGTATCTTACAGCTCCGTGTCACTTCAAGTATCCATTCCATATCTGTGCTGCATTGTTGTGAGCAGTATATATATAGTAGTACAGTGCAGCATTTTGGTGACCAACAGTATATAGTTGTACAGTACAGTAGGTCATTGCTGTATCTTGCAGCTCCGTGTCACTTCAAGTATCCATATCTGTGCTGCATTGTTGTGAGCAGTATATATAGTAGTACAGTGCAGCATTTTGGTGACCAACAGTATATAGTTGTACAGTACAGTAGGCCATTGCTGTATCTTGCAGCCAGTGGCGTAACTAGAAATTTTCCTCCCCCAAGCCAAAAAAATCCTTCGGCGCCCCCCCCCCCCCCCATACCCACCATAATTGGCATTAGCTAAGGGATAAATATGTGCGCGCCGTAGGCGCGCGCCGCCAAAAAGGGTGTGTGTCTTTGTTAAAATGGGCGTGGCTTCACGTAAAGGGGCGTGGTATTGCAGGAAAAGACTACCTTATACCCCAGTTTTGCAACCTGCACGCCCAGACGTTAGCCACCACAGGAAAGAAAAATAATCCTGATTCATGCCCCTTACATTATTTGTCATTTTTCCTCCTTATAGTAATGCCCAGTATACATTATTCCACATACTGCAATGGCCCTTAGACATTATGCCACACACAGCAATGCACATGACACAATATGCACACACTGTAATGCCCCCGACACATTATGCCACACACCGTAATGCCTGTGACACATTATGACAGGAATCGCAATGCCCGTTATACATTATGCTACACACTGCAATGCCCCTGATACATTATAGCACATACAATGTCTGTGACACAGTATGACACACACCACAATGATCCTGAGACATTATACCACATACCACAATGCCCGTGATATAGTATACAACACACCGTAATGCCCGACACATTATGACACACACCGCAATGTCCGTGATACATTATGCCACACACCGTAATGCCCATTACACATTAAGTTCTACAGTAAGGCTTCTAATTACTTTTAAATTACCTGCTCGTTGCCAGGGGGTTCATGCTCTTGGTTCCATGCATGGTGCCAGGGGTTTTCATGCTCAGGGTGTCATGCTCGTTGCCATGGGTTTCATGCACTGGGTGTCATGCTCGTTGCCAGGGGTTTCATACACTGGGTGTCATGCTCGTTGCTAGGGGGTAGTGCTTGTTGCTAGTGCCGTGCTCCCAGTGCCACATATGCCCCCAGTGCCAGATATTCCCCCACAGTGCCAGGTATATGCCCCCAGTGCCAGGTACATGCCCCCAGTGCCAAATATACCCCTCCCCCAGTGCCACATATGCCCCCTCAGTGCCTGCTACCCCCAGTGCCAAATATTCCTCCACAGTGCCACATATGCCCCCTCAGTGCCTGCTCCCCCACAGTGCCAGGTATATGCCCCCAGTGCCAGATCTTCCCCCACAGTGCCAGGTATATGCCCCCAGTGCCAGGTATATGCCCCCAGTGCCAGATCTTCCCCCACAGTGCCAGGTATATGCCCCCAGTGCCAGGTATATGCCCCCAGTGCCAGATCTTCCCCCACAGTGCCAGGTATATGCCCCCAGTGCCAGGTATATGCCCCCAGTGCCAGATCTTCCCCCACAGTGCCACATATGCCCCCTCAGTGCCTGCTCCCCCCAGTGCCAAATATTCCCCCACAGTGCCAGGTATATGCCCACAGTGCCAGATATTCCCCCACAGTGCCAAGTATATGCCCCCAGTGCCAGATATTCCCCCACAGTGCCAGGTATATGCCCCCAGTGCCAGATCTTCCCCCACAGTGCCAGGTATATGCCCCCAGGGCCAGGTATATGCCCCCAGTGCCAGATCTTCCCCCCACAGTGCCAGGTATATGCCCCCAGTGCCAGGTATATGCCCAAAGTGCCAGGTATATGCCCCCAGTGCCAGGTATATGCCCCCAGTGCCAGATCTACCCCCACAGTGCCAGGTATATGCCCCCAGTGCCAGGTATATGCCCCCAGTGCCAGATCTTCCCCCACAGTGCCAGGTATATGCCCCCAGTGCCAGGTATATGCCCCCAGTGCCAGATCTTCCCCCACAGTGCCAGATATATGCCCCCCAGTGCCAGGTATATGCCCCCAGTGCCAGATCTACCCCCACAGTGCCAGGTATATGCCCCCAGTGCCAGGTATATGCCCCCACTGCCAGATCTTCCCCCACAGTGCCAGGTATATGCCCCCAGTGCCAGGTATATGCCCCCAGTGCCAGATCTACCCCCACAGTGCCAGGTATATGCCCCCAGTGCCAGGTATATGCCCCCAGTGCCAGATCTTCCCCCACAGTGCCAGGTATATACCCCCAGTGCCAGGTATATGCCCACAGTGCCAGGTATATGCCCCCAGTGCCAGGTATATGCCCCCAGTGCCAGATCTACCCCCACAGTGCCAGGTATATGCCCCCATTGCCAGGTATATGCCCCCAGTGCCAGATCTTCCCCCACAGTGCCAGGTATATGCCCCCAGTGCCAGGTATATGCCCCCAGTGCCAGGTATATGCCCCCAGTGCCAGGTATATGCCCCCACAGTGCCAGGTATATGCCCCCAGTGCCAGGTATATGCCCCCAGTGCCAGATCTACCCCCACAGTGCCAGGTATATGCCCCCAGTGCCAGATCTACCCCCACAGTGCCAGGTATATGCCCCCAGTGCCAGGTATATGCCCCCAGTGCCGGATCTACCCCCACAGTGCCAGGTATATGCCCCCAGTGCCAGGTATATGCCCCCAGTGCCAGATCTTCCCCCACAGTGCCAGGTATATGCCCCCAGTGCCAGGTATATGCGCCCAGTGCCTGCTCTCCTCCCCCCCCCCCCCGCACCTTTGTGTTGGAGGGACACTGATCGCATAGCGCGTCTCTCCTGTGTCCCTCCTGGCTCTCCCCCGGCAAGTCTAATAAAGGAAGTGCCGGTTCGTGAGCCAATCAGAGCTCACGAACGGCACTTAGACCGGCCGGGGGAGAGCCAGGAGGGACACAGGAGAGACGCGCTATGCGCTCCGTGTCCCTCCAAGTCCTTACAGCAGGGAGGGAGACCGCAGATTGACATGCGGACGCTCATCCGCATGTCAATCTGTGCACAGTCAGTGGCGCCCCCGCAGCCCCTCGCCCCCAAGCCACCGCGAGGACTGCGGGGGCAGTAGTTACGCCACTGCTTGCAGCTCTGTGTCACTTCAAGTATCCATATCTGTGCTGCATTGTTGTGAGCAGTATATATAGTAATACAGTGCAGCATTTTGGTGACCAACAGTATATAGTTGTACAGTACAGTAGGCCATTGCTGTATCTTGCAGCTCCGTGTCACTTCAAGTACCCATATCTGTACTGCATTGTTGTGAGCAGTATATATAGTAGCACAGTGCAGCATTTTGGTGGCCAACAGTATATAGTTGTACAGTACAGTAGGCCATTGCTGTATGTTACAACTCTGTGTCACTACAACTGTCCATTCCATATCTGTGCTGCATTGTTGTGAGCAGTATATATATAGTAGTACAGTGCAGCATTTTGGTAACCAACAGTATATAGTTGTACAGTACAGTAGGCCATTGCTGTATTTTGCAGCTCCGTGTCACTTCAAGTATCCATATATGTGCTGCATTGTTGTAAGCAGTATATATAGTAGCATAGTGCAACATTTTGGTGACCAACAGTATATAGTTGTACAGTACAGTAGGCAATTGCTGTATCTTGCAGCTATGTGTCATTGCAAGTATCCATATCTGTGCTGCATTGTTGTGAGCAGTATATATATAGTAGCACAGTGCAGCATTTTTATGACCAACAGTATATAGTTGTATAGTACAGTAAGCCATTGCTATCTCTTGAAGCTCTGTCACTGCAAGTATCCATATCTGTGCTGCATTGTTGTGAGCAGTATATATAGTAGTACAGTACAGTAGGCCATTGCTTTTGATATAATAATATTACTGGAATATAATGCCATACATTAAAAATGGAGAACAAAAATGTGGAGGGTAAAATAGGGAAAGATCAAGATCCACTTCCACCTAGTGCTGAAGCGGCTGCCACTAGTCATGGCATAGATGATGAAATGCCATCAACGTCGTCTGCTAAGGCCGATGCCCAATGTCATAGTAGAGAGCATGTAAAATAAAAAAACAATAGTTCAGTAAAATTACCCAAAAATCTAAATTAAAAGCGTCTGAGGAGAAGCGTAAACTTGCTAATATGCCATTCACGACACGGTGTGGCAAGGAACGGCTGAGGCCCTGGCCTAAGTTCATGGCTAGAGGTTCAGCTTCACATGACGATGGAAGCCCTCATCCTCCCGCTAGAAAAATGAAAAGAGTTTAGCTGGCAAAAGCATAGCAAAGAACTGTGCTTTCTTCTAAAGCACAAATCCCCAAGGAGAGTCCAATTGTGTCGGTTGCGATGCCTGACCTTTCCAACACTGGACGGGAAGAGGTGGCTCCTTCCACCATTTGCACGCCCCCTGCAAGTGCTGGAAGGAGCACCCACAGTCCAGTTCCTGATAGTCAAATTGAAGATGTCACTGTTGAAGTACACCAGGATGTGGATATGGGTGTTGCTGGCGCTGGGGAGGAAATTGACAAGGAGGATTCTGATGGTGAGGTGGTTTGTTTAAGTCAGGCACTTGGGGAGACACTTGTTGTCCATGGGATGAATATGGCCATTGACATGCCTGGTCAAATTACAAAAAAAATCACCTCTTCGGTGTGGAATTATTTTAACAGAAATGCAGACAACAGGTGTCAAGCCGTGTGTTGCCTTTGTCAAGCTGTAATAAGTAGGGGTAAGGACGTTAACCACCTAGGAACATCCTCCCTTATATGTCACCTGGAGCGCATTCATCAGAAGTTATTGACAAGTTCAAAAACGTTGGGTGACAGCGGAAGCAGTCCACTGACAACTAAATCCCTTCTTCCTCTTGTACCTAAGCTCCTGCAAACCACACCACCAACTCCCTCAGTGTCAATTTCCTCCTTAGACAGGAACGCCAATAGTCCTGCAGGCCATGTCACTGGCAAGTCTGACGAGTCCTCTCCTAACTGGGATTCCTCCGATGGATCCTTGAGTGCAATGCCTACTGCTGCTGGCGCTGCTGTTGTTGCTGCTGGGAGTCGATCGTCATCCCAGAGGGAAAGTCGGAAGACCACTTGTACTACTTCCAGTAAGCAATTGACTGTCCAACAGTCCTTTGCGAGGAAGATGAAATATCACAGCAGTCATCCTGTTGCAAAGCGGATAACTCAGGCCTTGGAAGCTGTGTTGGTGATAGACGTGTGTCCGGTATCCACCGTTAATTCACAGGGACTTAGAGAATTTCTTGAGGTAGTGTGTCCCCGGTACCAAATCCCATCTAGGTTCCACTTCTCTAGGCAGGCGATACCGAGAATGTTCACAGACATCAGAAAAAGAGTCACCAGTGTCCTAAAAAATGCAGTTGTACCCAATGTCCACTTAACCACGGACAAGTGGACAAGTGGAGCAGGGTAGACTCCGGACTATATGACTGTGACAGCCCACTGGGTAGATGTATTGCCTCCCGCAGCAACAACAGCAGTGGCGGCACCAGTAACAGCATCTCGCAAATGCCAACTCATTCCTAGGCAGGCTACGCTTTGTATCAACGTTTTCCATAAGAGGCACACAGCTGACAACCTCTTACGGAAACTTAGGAACATCATCGCAGATTGGCTTACCCCAATTGGACTCTCCTGGGGATTTGTGACATCGGACAACGCCACCAATATTGTGCGTGCATTACATGTGGGCAAATTCCAGCACGTCCCATGTATTACACATACAATTAATTTGGTGGTGCAGAATTTAAAAAAAATGACAGGAGCGTGCAAGAGATGCTGTCTGTGGCCCGAAGAATTGCGGGCCACTTTTGGCATTCAGCCACCACGTGCCGAAGACTGGAGCACCAGCAAACACTCCTGAACCTGCCCCTCCATCAGCTGAAGCAAGAGGTGGTAACGAGGTGGAATTCAACCCTCTATATATATCAGAGGATGGAGGAGCAGCAAAAGGCCATTCAAACCTATACATCTGCCTACGATATTGGAGGGGGAATGCACCTGACTCAAGCACAGTGTAGAATGATTTCAACGTTGTGCAAGGTTCTGCAACCCTTTGAACTTGCAACACGTGAAGTCAGTTCAGACACTGCCAGCCTGAGTCAGGTCATTCCCCTCATCAGGCTTTTGCAGAAGCAGCTGGAGAGATTGAAGGAGGAGATAAAACGGAGCAATTCCGCTAGGCATGTGGGACTTGTGGATGTAGCCTTTAATTCGCTTAACCAGGATTCACGGGTGGTCAATCTGTTGAAATCAGAGCACTACATTTTGGCCACCGTGCTCGATCCTAGGTTTAAAGCCTACGTTGTATCTCTCTTTCCTGCTGGTGAGAAAATTGTCAACTCAAGCAGAACGTGACCCATCAACAGCTCCTCCTTCACATTCTCCCGCAACTGGGGCTGCGAGGAAAAGGATAAGAATTCCGAGCCCATCCGCTGGCAGTGATACAGGGCAGTCAGGAGCAAGTGCTGACATCTGGTCCGGCCTGAAGTACCCCCCAACGATTACTGACATGTCGTCTACTGTCAGTGCATATGATTCTGTCACCATTGAAAGAATGGTGGAGGATTATATGAGTGACTGCATCCAAGTAGGCATGTCAGACAGTTTGTATGTATACTGGCAGGAAAAAGTGGTAATTTGGAGGCCCTTGCACAAACTGGCTTTATTTTACCTAAGTTGCCCCCCCTCCAGTGTGTACTCCGAAAGAGTGTTTAGTGCAGCCGGTCACCTTGTCAGCGATCGGCGTACGAGGTTACTTCCACAAAATATGGAGAAGATGATGTTCATCAAAATGAATTATAATCAATTCCTCCATGGAGACATTCACCAGCAATTGCCTCCAGAAAGTACACAGGGACCTGAGATGGTGGATTCCAGTGGGGACGAATTAATACTCTGTGAGGAGGGGGAAGTACACAGTGAAAGGGGTGAGGAATCGGAGGATGATGATGCGGTCGACATCTTGCCTCTGTAGAGCCAGTTTGAGCAAGGAGAGATTGATTGCTTCTTTTTTTGGTGGGGGCCCAAACCAACCAGTCATTTCAGCCACAGTCGTGTGGCAGACCCTGTCGCTGAAAAGATGGGTTTGTTAAAGTGTGCATGTCCTGTTTATACAACATAAGGGTGGGTGGGAGGGCCCAAGGACAATCCCATCTTGCACCTCTTTTTTTATTGTTTTATCTTTGCATAATGTGATGTTTGGGGCCAATTTGTATAAGTGCCATCCTGTCTGACACTGCAGTGCCACTCGCAGATTGGCCAGGTGTTTGTGCCGCCCTCTTGGGTCGCTTGGCTTAGTCATCCAGCGACCTCGGTGCAAATTTTAGGACTAAAAATAATATTGTGAGGTGTTCAGAATTGACTGGAAATGAGTGGAAATTATGGTTATTGAGGTTAATAATACTATAGGATCAAAATTACCCCCAAATTCTATGATTTAAGCTGTTTATGAGGGGTTTTTGAAATAAACACCCGAATCCAAAACACATCCGAATCCGACAAAAAATTTTCAGGGAGGTTTTGCCAAAACGCGTTCGATTCCAAAACACGGCCGCGGTACCGAATCCAAAACCAAAACACAAAACCCGAAAAATTTCCGGTGCACATCTCTGTTTAAAAGTATAGCTCTTTGCTTACAGAGTTCAGCATTAGAAACGCACAAACAATTTAACCAAGTCCTGTATTTTCGATAAAACATTAGCATAAGAATACATGACTGCTTCATCACATTCATCATTTGTGAGCCCATCTTTACTTTGACCTGTCTGCATATTAAACCATTCACTTTGGCCTGAACACATTAGCATTAGAGATGAGCGGGTTCGGTTCTCAGAGAACCGAAGCCCCCCCCCCACCCCCGGACTTCATTACCCGAGCCCGGATCTGAGCCCGGTTTGGGTTTTCCCACCTGACTTGGAAACCAGAACGAGGTAAAACGTCATCATCCTGCTGTCGGATTCTCGGGTTTTGGATTGCATATAAGGAGCCGCGCGTCGCCGCCATTTATACTCCGGCATTGGAAAGTGTAGTGAGAGGACGTGTCTCCGTCCTCAGTGTCTGTGCGGGAAGAAAAGTGGGGTGCTGATTCCAGTGCTGTCTTGTGCTGCTCAGTCCAGTGTAGTATCTTATGCTGCATTAGTCCAGTCACAGTGGTGGTGTCCTCTGCTGCCATATAGTATGTCCAGTGTAGCTGTATAAGTCCAGTCCAGTGGTGCTGTGTTGTCCTGCATCAGTACAATGGCAGTGTCTTCTGCTGCATCAGTCAGTGGTGCAAGTGGGCGGGTACGGGTGGGTACGGCGTACCCATAAGAATTTAGCCGTGGGTACGTCGTACCCACACCGACGGGCTGCCGCTCCTCTTCCTACCCTCTCCTGCTCCACGCCGCACCCGCCGTCCCCGCCGCACCGCCGCACACGCCGCACCCGCCGTCCCCGCCGCACCGCCGCTGATGTGAGGGAAGGAGAGCACAGCCTGCGCCTCTCCTTCCCCTCAGTCTCCGGTGGGTGTCTCAGTTTACTTCAGCGCCGATCCGTGAGCCAATCAGAGCTCGCACCCGCGAGCTCTGATTGGCTCACGGATCGGCGCTGAATTAAACTGAGACACCCGCCGGAGACTGAGGGGAACGAGAGGCGCAGGCTGCGCTCTCCTTCCCTCACATGACAGACAGGACGGCGACGGCAGCGGCAGCGGTGAGTAGGGGAGGGGGGCATGTTTACCTGGCACTGGGGGGGCATGTTATACCTGGCACTGGGGGGCATGTATACCTGGCACTGGGGGCATATCTGGCATAGGGGGGCATATATACCTGGCACTGGGGGATATCTGGCACAGGGGGGCATGTTATACCTGGCACTGGGGGATATCTGGCACAGGGGGGCATGTTATACCTGGCACTGGGGGATATCTGGCACAGGGGGGCATGTTATACCTGGCACTGGGGGATATCTGGCACTGGGGGGGCATGTTATACCTGGCACTGGGGGATATCTGGCACTGGGGGCATATCTGGCACAGGGGGGGTATATATATACCTGGCACTGGGGGATATCTGGCACAGGGGGGCATGTATACCTGGCACTGGGGGATATCTGGCACTGGGGGAGCATGTTATACCTGGCACTGGGGGATATCTGGCACTGGGGGGGCATGTATACCTGGCACGGGGGAATATCTGGCACTGGGGTCATATCTGGCACAGGGGGACATATATACCTGGCACTGGGGGATATCTGGCACAGGGGGGCATGTATACCTGGCACTGGGGGATATCTGGCACTGGGGGCATATCTGGCACTGTAGGGGCATTTCTGTATCTGGCACGGGGGGCAATGTATATCTGACACAGTGGGGGCATTTGTGTATCTGGCACTGTGGGGCAATGTGTATCTGACACTGTGAGGCAATGTATGGCACTCTGGGGGCATTTCTGTATCTGGCACTATGGGGCAATGTGTATCTGGCACGGTGGGGCAATGTGTATCTGGCACTCTGGGGACATTTGTGTATCTGGCACTGTGGGGCAATGTGTATCTGGCACTGTGGGGCAATGTGTATCTGGCACTGTGGGGCAATGTGCATCTGGCACTGTGGGGCAATGTGTATCTGGCACTGTGAGGCAATGTGTATCTGACACTCTGGGGACATTTGTGTATCTGGCACTCTGGGGACATTTGTGTATCTGGCACTGTGGGGCAATGTGTATCTGGCACTGTGGGGTTATGTGTATCTGGCACTGTGGGGCAATGTGTATCTGGCACTGTGGGGTTATGTGTATCTGGCACTGTGGGGCAATGTATATCTGGCACTGTGGGGCAACGTGTATCTGACACTATTGGGGTCATACGTGTATCTGCCCCTCCCCCATATGTGTATCACGCCCCCATTTTCATTGGCCACGCCCCATGCGGCATTTGGCCACACCCATTTTTTGCGCGCGCTAAGACATTTTTTCTACTTGCACCACTGGCATCAGTCCAGTCACAGTGGTGGTGTCCTCTGCTGCCATATGTCCAGTGCTGCTGTATAAGTTCAGTCCATTGATGCTGTGTTGTGCTGCATCAGTCCAGTGGTGGTGTCTTGTGTTACATCTGTCCAGTCACAGTGGTTGTGTCCTCTGCTGCCATATGTCCAGTGCTGCTGTATAAGTTCAGTCCAGTGGTGCTGTGTTGTGCTGCATCAGTCCAGTGGTGGTGTCTTGTGCTGCATCAGTCCAGTCACAGTGGTGGTGTCCTCTGCTGCCATATGACCAGTACTGCTGTATAAGTCCAGTCCATAGCAGTGGTGCTGTGTTGTCCTGCATCAGTCCAGTGGTGTCCCTGTGCTGCCGTATATGTCCAGTGGTACTGCCATATATGTCCAGTGGTACTGCCGTATATGTCCAGTGGTACTGCCGTATATGTCCAGTGGTACTGCCGTATATGTCCAGTGGTACTGCCCTATAAATCCAGTGATACTGGCGTATAAATCCAGTCCAGTGATACTGCCATATATGTCCAGTGGTACTGCCGTATAAATCCAGTGATACTGCCATATAAATCTAGTCCAGTGGTACTGCCGTATATGTCCAGTGGTACTGCCGTCGTTTTTGTCCAGTGGTACTGCCGTATATGTCCAGTGGTACTGGCGTATAAATCCAGTGATACTGCCATATATGTCCAGTGGTACTGCCATATAAATCCAGTGGTACTGGCATATAAATCCAGTCCAGTGTTACTGCCGTATATGTCCAGTGTTACTGCCGTATATGTCCAGTTGTACTGCTATATATGCAGGGCCGGCGCTTCCATTAGGCAGCTTTAGGCAGCTGCCTATGGGCGCCTGGACCTGAGGGGGCGGTACGCTGAGACTGCCAGCCATGTAGTCCTCACGCAAAATCAGCAGCAGGGCACCCGGCGGCATAGACACACATAGCAGCGCTGCGGGTAGTCCTGCAACGCTGCTAAGCCAACTGACAGGCAGCTGATGCACTACACGGTGTCCCGGGATCCACCAGCGATTTTCTTTCACTCACCACCGCTATGCAGTGTGAGCAGAGAGGTAGTTTCCCCCTCGGCCAGTCCCGTGTTCCTTACCTCTCTGCCGGGCAGCTCCATAGCCTACTGTACTGCTTGATGGTTTTTTTTTAAAGGGGCGTGGCCACACCTCCGTGATTAGGCCACGCCCCCGAGTATGCTAGGTTCTTGGTGGTCTGTCTATTGTTCTGCTGCCCGGCATGGCTACTCTTTCGGAGACTGACTCCTGTGATCTGAGCTGCATGGAGGTTACTACTGTGCTAGTGGTGTGTGTGTCTCAGTATGAGTGTGTGTCTCAGTATGAGCGTATGGGTGCCTCTGCATCAGTATGTGTGTCTCTCAATATCAGTGTGTGTGCCTCAGCATGAGTGTGTGCCTCAATGTGTGTGTGTGTGTGTGTGTGTGTGTCTCTCTGTGTGAGTGTGTGTGTGCCTCAGTATGAGTGTACATGTGCCTCTGCCACAGTATGAGTGTACGTGTTTCTTTATCACTGTGTGTGTGTCTCAGTATGAGTGCGTGTGCCTCTACGTCAGTATGAGTGTCAGTGTGTCTCAGTTTGAGTGTGTGTGTGTGTGTGTGTGTGTGTGTGTGCTTCTGCCGCAGTATGAGTGTCAGTGTGTCTCAGTTTCACTGTATGTGTCTCAGTATCAGTGAGTGTGTGCCTCTGCCTCAGTATGAGTGTCAGTGTGTGTCTCAGTATCACTGTGTGTGTGTCTCAGTATCACTGTGTGTGTCTCAGTATGAGTGTGTGTGTGCCTCTGCCTCAGTATGAGTGTGTGTGTCTCAGTATGAGTGTGTGTGCCTCTTCCTCAGTATGAGTGTCAGTGTGTGTCTCAGTATCACTGTGTGTGCATCAGTATGAGTGTATGTGTGCTTCTGCCTCAGTATGAGTCAGTGTGTGTGTGTCTCAGTATCACTGTGTGTGTGTGTCTTAGTATGAGTGTATGTGTGTTTCTGCCTCAGTATGTGTCAGTGTGTGTGTGTGTCTTAGTATGAGTGTGTGTGTGTGTGTGTGTGTGTGTGCGCCTCAGTATGAGTATATGTGTGCCTCTGCCTCAGTATGGGTGTCAGTGTGTGTGTCGCAGTATCACTGTGTGTGTGTCTCAGTATGTGTTAGAGATGAGCGCCTGAAATTTTTCGGGTTTTGTGTTTTGGTTTTGGGTTCGGTTCCGCGGCCGTGTTTTGGGTTCGAACGCGTTTTGGCAAAACCTCACCGAATTATTTTTGTCGGATTCGGGTGTGTTTTGGATTCGGGTGTTTTTTTCCAAAAACACTAAAAAACAGCTTAAATCATAGAATTTGGGGGTCATTTTGATCCCAAAGTATTATTAACCTCAAAAACCATAATTTACACTCATTTTCAGTCTATTCTGAATACCTCACACCTCACAATATTATTTTTAGTCCTAAAATTTGCACCGAGGTCGCTGTGTGAGTAAGATAAGCGACCCTAGTGGCCGACACAAACACCGGGCCCATCTAGGAGTGGCACTGCAGTGTCACGCAGGATGTCCCTTCCAAAAAACCCTCCCCAAACAGCACATGACGCAAAGAAAAAAAGAGGCGCAATGAGGTAGCTGTGTGAGTAAGATTAGCGACCCTAGTGGCCGACACAAACACCGGGCACATCTAGGAGTGGCACTGCAGTGTCACGCAGGATGTCCCTTCCAAAAAACCCTCCCCAAACAGCACATGACGCAAAGAAAAAAAGAGGCGCAATGAGGTAGCTGTGTGAGTAAGATTAGCGACCCTAGTGGCCGACACAAACACCGGGCCCATCTAGGAGTGGCACTGCAGTGTCACGCAGGATGTCCCTTCCAAAAAACCCTCCCCAAACAGCACATGACGCAAAGAAAAAAAGAGGCGCAATGAGGTAGCTGACTGTGTGAGTAAGAT
This sequence comes from Pseudophryne corroboree, assembly GCF_028390025.1. Lineage (NCBI taxonomy): Eukaryota > Metazoa > Chordata > Amphibia > Anura > Myobatrachidae > Pseudophryne > Pseudophryne corroboree. The sequence continues at coordinate 269,024,212 of NC_086453.1, read as the reverse complement.
TAGCGACCCTAGTGGCCGACACAAACACCGGGCCCATCTAGGAGTGGCACTGCAGTGTCACGCAGGATGTCCCTTCCAAAAAACCCTCCCCAATCAGCACATGATGCAAAGAAAAAGAAAAGAAAAAAGAGGTGCAAGATGGAATTGTCCTTGGGCCCTCCCACCCACCCTTATGTTGTATAAACAAAACAGGACATGCACACTTTAACCAACCCATGATTTCAGTGACAGGGTCTGCCACACGACTGTGACTGATATGACGGGTTGGTTTGGACCCCCCCCAAAAAAGAAGCAATTAATCTCTCCTTGCACAAACTGGCTCTACAGAGGCAAGATGTCCACCTCATCTTCACCCTCCGATATATCACCGTGTACATCCCCCTCCTCACAGATTATCAATTCGTCCCCACTGGAATCCACCATCTCAGCTCCCTGTGTACTTTGTGGAGGCAATTGCTGCTGGTCAATGTCTCCGCGGAGGAATTGATTATAATTCATTTTAATGAACATCATCTTCTCCACATTTTCTGGATGTAACCTCGTACGCCGATTGCTGACAAGGTGAGCGGCGGCACTAAACACTCTTTCGGAGTACACACTTGTGGGAGGGCAACTTAGGTAGAATAAAGCCAGTTTGTGCAAGGGCCTCCAAATTGCCTCTTTTTCCTGCCAGTATAAGTACGGACTGTGTGACGTGCCTACTTGGATGCGGTCACTCATATAATCCTCCACCATTCTATCAATGTTGAGAGAATCATATGCAGTGACAGTAGACGACATGTCCGTAATCGTTGTCAGGTCCTTCAGTCCGGACCAGATGTCAGCATCAGCAGTCGCTCCAGACTGCCCTGCATCACCGCCAGCGGGTGGGCTCGGAATTCTGAGCCTTTTCCTCGCACCCCCAGTTGCGGGAGAATGTGAAGGAGGAGATGTTGACAGGTCGCGTTCCGCTTGACTTGACAATTTTGTCACCAGCAGGTCTTTCAACCCCAGCAGACCTGTGTCTGCCGGAAAGAGAGATCCAAGGTAGGCTATAAATCTAGGATCGAGCACGGTGGCCAAAATGTAGTGCTCTGATTTCAACAGATTGACCACCCGTGAATCCTTGTTAAGCGAATTAAGGGCTGCATCCACAAGTCCCACATGCCTAGCGGAATCGCTCCCTTTTAGCTCCTTCTTCAATGCCTCCAGCTTCTTCTGCAAAAGCCTGATGAGGGGAATGACCTGACTCAGGCTGGCAGTGTCTGAACTGACTTCACGTGTGGCAAGTTCAAAGGGCATCAGAACCTTGCACAACGTTGAAATCATTCTCCACTGCACTTGAGACAGGTGCATTCCATCTCCTATATCGTGCTCAATTGTATAGGCTTGAATGGCCTTTTGCTGCTCCTCCAACCTCTGAAGCATATAGAGGGTTGAATTCCACCTCGTTACCACTTCTTGCTTCAGATGATGGCAGGGCAGGTTCAGTAGTTTTTGGTGGTGCTCCAGTCTTCTGTACGTGGTGCCTGTACGCCGAAAGTGTCCCGCAATTTTTCTGGCCACCGACAGCATCTCTTGCACGCCCCTGTCGTTTTTTAAAAAATTCTGCACCACCAAATTCAAGGTATGTGCAAAACATGGGACGTGCTGGAATTTGCCCATATTTAATGCACACACAATATTGCTGGCGTTGTCCGATGCCACAAATCCACAGGAGAGTCCAATTGGGGTAAGCCATTCCGCGATGATCTTCCTCAGTTGCCGTAAGAGGTTTTCAGCTGTGTGCGTATTCTGGAAAGCGGTGATACAAAGCGTAGCCTGCCTAGGAAAGAGTTGGCGTTTGCGAGATGCTGCTACTGGTGCCACCGCTGCTGTTCTTGCGGCGGGAGTCCATACATCTACCCAGTGGGCTGTCACAGTCATATAGTCCTGACCCTGCCCTGCTCCACTTGTCCACATGTCCGTGGTTAAGTGGACATTGGGTACAATTGCATTTTTTAGGAGACTGGTGAGTCTTTTTCTGACGTCCGTGTACATTCTCGGTATCGCCTGCCTAGAGAAGTGGAACCTAGATGGTATTTGGTAACGGGGGCACACTGCCTCAATAAATTGTCTAGTTCCCTGTGAACTAACGGCGGATACCGGACGCACGTCTAACACCAACATAGTTGTCAAGGACTCAGTTATCCGCTTTGCAGTAGGATGACTGCTGTGATATTTCATCTTCCTCGCAAAGGACTGTTGAACAGTCAATTGCTTACTGGAAGTAGTACAAGTGGGCTTACGACTTCCCCTTTGGGATGACCATCGACTCCCAGCGGCAACAACAGCAGCGCCAGCAGCAGTAGGCGTTACACGCAAGGATGCATCGGAGGAATCCCAGGCAGGAGAGGACTCGTCAGACTTGCCAGTGACATGGCCTGCAGGACTATTGGCATTCCTGGGGAAGGAGGAAATTGACACTGAGGGAGTTGGTGGGGTGGTTTGCGTGAGCTTGGTTACAAGAGGAAGGGATTTACTGGTCAGTGGACTGCTTCCGCTGTCACCCAAAGTTTTTGAACTTGTCACTGACTTATTATGAATGCGCTGCAGGTGACGTATAAGGGAGGATGTTCCGAGGTGGTTAACGTCCTTACCCCTACTTATTACAGCTTGACAAAGGGAACACACGGCTTGACACCTGTTGTCCGCATTTCTGGTGAAATACCTCCACACCGAAGAGCTGATTTTTTTGGTATTTTCACCTGGCATGTCAACGGCCATATTCCTCCCACGGACAACAGGTGTCTCCCCGGGTGCCTGACTTAAACAAACCACCTCACCATCAGAATCCTCCTGGTCAATTTCCTCCCCAGCGCCAGCAACACCCATATCCTCCTCATCCTGGTGTACTTCAACACTGACAACTTCAATCTGACTATCAGGAACTGGACTGCGGGTGCTCCTTCCAGCACTTGCAGGGGGCGTGCAAATGGTGGAAGGCGCATGCTCTTCACGTCTAGTGTTGGGAAGGTCAGGCATCGCAACCGACACAATTGGACTCTCCTTGTGGATTTGGGATTTCAAAGAACGCACAGTTCTTTGCGGTGCTTTTGCCAGCTTGAGTCTTTTCAGTTTTCTAGCGAGAGGCTGAGTGCTTCCATCCTCATGTGAAGCTGAACCACTAGCCATGAACATAGGCCAGGGCCTCAGCCGTTCCTTGCCACTCCGTGTGGTAAATGGCATATTGGCAAGTTTACGCTTCTCCTCCGACAATTTTATTTTAGGTTTTGGAGTCCTTTTTTTACTGATATTTGGTGTTTTGGTTTTGACATGCTCTGTACTATGCCATTGGGCATCGGCCTTGGCAGACGACGTTGCTGGCATTTCATCGTCTCGGCCATGACTAGTGGCAGCAGCTTCAGCACGAGGTGGAAGTGGATCTTGATCTTTCCCTAATTTTGGAACCTCAACATTTTTGTTCTCCATATTTTAATAGGCACAACTAAAAGGCACCTCAGGTAAACAATGGAGATGGATGGATTGGATACTAGTATACAATTATGGACGGGCTGCCGAGTGCCGACACAGAGGTAGCCACAGCCGTGAACTACCGCACTGTACTGTGTCTGCTGCTAATATATAGACTGGTTGATAAAGAGATAGTATACTCGTAACTAGTATGTATGTATAAAGAAAGAAAAAAAAACCACGGTTAGGTCACTGGTATATACAATTATGGACGGGCTGCCGAGTGCCGACACAGAGGTAGCCACAGCCGTGAACTACCGCACTGTACTGTGTCTGCTGCTAATATATAGACTGGTTGATAAAGAGATAGTATACTCGTAACTAGTATGTATGTATAAAGAAAGAAAAAAAAACCACGGTTAGGTGGTATATACAATTATGGACGGGCTGCCGAGTGCCGACACAGAGGTAGCCACAGCCGTGAACTACCGCACTGTACTGTGTCTGCTGCTAATATATAGACTGGTTGATAAAGAGATAGTATACTCGTAACTAGTATGTATGTATAAAGAAAGAAAAAAAAACCACGGTTAGGTGGTATATACAATTATGGACGGGCTGCCGAGTGCCGACACAGAGGTAGCCACAGCCGTGAACTACCGCACTGTACTGTGTCTGCTGCTAATATATAGACTGGTTGATAAAGAGATAGTATACTCGTAACTAGTATGTATGTATAAAGAAAGAAAAAAAAACCACGGTTAGGTCACTGGTATATACAATTATGGACGGGCTGCCGAGTGCCGACACAGAGGTAGCCACAGCCGTGAACTACCGCACTGTACTGTGTCTGCTGCTAATATAGACTGGTTGATAAAGAGATAGTATACTACTAATATTATATACTGGTGGTCAGGTCACTGGTCACTAGTCACACTGGCAGTGGCAGTCCTGCAGCAAAAGTGTGCACTGTTTAATTTTAATATAATATTATGTACTCCTGGCTCCTGCTATAACCTATAACTGGCACTGCAGTAGTGCTCCCCAGTCTCCCCCACAATTATAAGCTGTGTGAGCTGAGCAGTCAGACAGATATATAATATATATAGATGATGCAGCACACTGGCCTGAGCCTGAGCAGTGCACACAGATATGGTATGTATGTGACTGAGTCACTGTGTGCTGTGTATCGCTTTTTTCAGGCAGAGAACGGATTATAAATAAAAGTGGTGGTCACTGGTCACTATCAGCAAAACTCTGCACTGTACACTACTGAGTACTCCTAATGCTCCCCAAAATTAGTAAATCAAGTGTCTAAACGGAGAGGACGCCAGCCACGTCCTCTCCCTATCAATCTCAATGCACGTGTGAAAATGGCGGCGACGCGCGGCTCCTTATATAGAATCCGAGTCTCGCGATAGAATCCGAGCCTCGCGAGAATCCGACAGCGTCATGATGACGTTCGGGCGCGCTCGGGTTAACCGAGCAAGGCGGGAAGATCCGAGTCGCTCGGACCCGTGAAAAAAAACATGAAGTTCTGGCGGGTTCGGATTCAGAGAAACCGAACCCGCTCATCTCTAGTATGTGTGTGTGTCTCAGTATCACTGTGTGTGTGTCTCAGTATGAGTGTGTGTGTGTCTCAGTACAACTGTGTGTGTGTGAGTGTGTCTCAGTATGAGTGTGTGTGTCTCAGTATGTGTGCCTATGCCTCAGTATGAGTGTCAGTGTGTGTCTCAGTATCACTGTGTGTGTCTCAGTATGAGTGTGTGTGCGCCTCTGCCTCAGTATGAGTGTCAGTGTGAGTGTATCTCAGTCTCAGTGTGTGTATGTGTGTGTCAGTTTCAGTATGAGTGTCAATGTGTGTCAGTATCACTGCATGTATCAGTATGAGTGTATGTGTGCCTCTGCCTCAGTATGAGTGTCAGTGTGTGTGTGTGTGTGTGTGTGTGTGTGTGTGTGCCTCACTATGAGTGTATGTGTGCCTCTGCCTCAGTATAAGTGTCAGTGTGTGTGTGTGTGTGTGTGTGTGTGTGTGTGTCTCAGTATGAGTGTGTGTGCCCCAGTATGAGTGTATGTGTGCCTCTGCCTCAGTATGAGTGTCAGTGTGAGTGTGTCTCAGTCTGAGTGTGTGTGTACCTCTGCCTCAGTATGAGTGTCAGTGTGTGTGTCTCAGTATGAGTGTGTGTTTCAGTATCACTGTGTGTGTGTCTCAGTATGAATGTGTGTGCCTCTGCCTCAGTATGAGTGTCAGTGTGTGTGTGTGTGTGTGTGTGTGTGTGTCTCAGTATCACTGTGTGTGTCTCAGTATGAGCGTGTGTGCGTGCCTCAGTATGAGTGTGTGTGTGCCTCTGCCTCAGTATGAGTGTCAGTGTGTGGGCCTCAGTGTGAGTGGTTGTATGTGTGTGTCATAGGGCTCACTGGGAAACATCCAGTACCTGTATTGCTATACCTCACACTCTGACTCTGTTAGTTACAGAAGTTCACTGCACACATACTGTATCACTACAGGCCTGCAGTAGGTGAAGGTACAGGCAGATCAGTGGCAGCACAGAGCACACACACACACCCTACCCCCCTGCTGTTTAGGAGGATACTTTTATATTATTTTTGTAATTTTTAATACAGCAACAGGTGGGCTGCACTGGGGGGGCAGGATGTCATATACCCCCCCAGCCTGCTCCGTCACTTATGTCCTTTGCTGCCTCATCTAGAGGAAGTGCCCTGGTAGTCCAGTGGTTTATGCATCTGCAGCCTAATCCCACTGGCACTGTGGGACCAGCACCAGCCCGTGATCCTACTACAAACTTTTTTTTTACTTTGTCCTACAGAGCTACGGAAGACCTGTAGGTCCATAGGCTGTGATGGATGCTGGCTGATTGCTTCTCCATCTGACGGTTTCTCTTCCTTGCAAGTAGGTAGTGGAGTTTTTTGTTCCATGTGTCACCTGTAGCTGATGTGAAACTACATTTCCCAGTATGCCCTGCTTATTTTTGGCGGGATGTGCTGGGACTCGTAGTTCCACATTGGCTGGGGGTGCCACATTTCCCTATATTTGCAACATAAAAACTGTTTGTTAATGAACCAACATAGGTATATCACCAGTTATATATTGTATGGCTGAACAAGACATCCGTACCTGCTGCTCAGAAAACGTATTTGTCAGATTGTCGTGTTCTATATTTTTTTGGCATATATTAGTACTGAAATCTAACTGCACACACTAAACAAATGTGCTGCCCAACAACGCTCAGAAACCCGACACCGGAATCCCAAGAGTCAACATACCCCCGGCTGTGGGGAGTAGGGGGATAGGGTTAGGCACCAGGGGGAGGGTTAGAGTTAGGTTGCAGGGGGGAGGGGGAGTTAGGGTTAGACTGCAGGAAGGGGAGGGGTGGAGGGTTAGCATACTTTCCATCGAGGTGTTGGGATTCTAAGCGGCAGGGTCCCTTTCCCAACCTGCTGTAGGGTGTATTCTCTATACAGCCTGCAACATTTTTTATACGTTGTAATCCAATCGGCGGGACAGTGGCATAGGGTTAGCATTACTGCCTCAGAGCACTCAAGTCATGAGGTCAATTCCTGGTCATGGCCTGTCTGTGTGGAGTTTGCATGTTCTTTTTATGTTTGTGTGGGTTTCCTCTGGGTATTCCTGTTTCCTCCCACACTCCAAAAACACATGGGAAGGTTATGTGGAATTGTCTGTGTGTGTTTTTATTTTAGGGAATATCACTCTCATTCCAGTGGGACAGGGAGTGATACGAATTCTGATGTTCTGTGTACAGCGCTGTGCAAATTAGTGGCACTATCAGTAACAATAGTTTTGATACTTTAAGATAGGGCCTTGCACACATGTTGGAGAAGCCATCACATTTTCCCTTTGTACTTAGCAGGAGCACATTCATTTGCTGTTCTGTCAATAATAAATGGGTAAATGCAAATTATGTACTGGGGAGCATTGTGGGATTTTCCTGTCAGGGCAAATGTGTGTGTTTTTTGTTCTGTGGAGGACAAAGTGTTTTTTTCTTTTTTCCTGAAAGGGGCCAGTGTGTTTGTTATTATTTTTTCCTGTGGATGCCAATGTGTTTTATTTTTTCCTGTGGTGCCCAATGGGGGTGGTGGTAGGAGGGGGGGAGGCTGAAGTTTTGCCTAGGGTGCCGAGAAACCTTGCACCGGCCCTGTATATATGTCCAGTGGTACTGCCATATAATTCCAATGATACTGCCGTATATGTCCAGTGTTATTGCCGTATAAATCCAGTGGTACTGGCGTATAAATACAGTCCAGTGGTACTGCCGTATATGTCCAGTGGTACTGCCATATATCTCCAGTGGTCCTGCCATATAATTCCATTGATACTGCCGTATATGTCCAGTGGTACTGCCGTATAAATCCAGTGGTACTGGTGTATAAATCCAGTCCAGTGATACAGCCGTGTAAGTCCAGTGGTACTGCCATATAAATCCAGTTATACTGCCATATATGTCCAGTGGTACTGCCGTATAAATCCAGTGGTACTGGCGTATAAATCCAGTCCAGTGATACTGGCGTATAAGTCCAGTGGTACTGCCATATAAATCCAGTGATACTGCCGTATATGTCCAGTGGTACTGCCGTATAATTCCAGTGATACTGCCGTATATGTCCAGTGGTACTGCCGTATAAATAAAGTGGTACTGGCATATAATTCCAGTCCAGTGATACTGTCGTATATGTCCAGTGGTACTGCTGTATAAATCCAGTGATACTGCTGTATATGTCCAGTAGTACTGCCTTATAATTCCAGTGATACTGCCGTATATGTCCAGTCGTACTGCCGTATAAATCCAGTGGTACTGGCGTATATATCCAGTCCAGTGATACTGCCGTATATGTCCCGTGATTCTGCCGTATATGTCCAGTGGTACTGCCATATAAATCCAGTGATACTGCCGTATATGTCCAGTGGTACTGCCATATAAGTCCAGTCCAGTGGTACTGCCATATAAGTTCAGTGGTGCTGTCCTGTGCTGTATATTATTTACTCCAAATAAAGGGGTTATTAATATTTAATCAAAATAATTTTTGCAGGGTTTGCCCTGTGTGGTGTAGAGGTATGCTCTACTTTGCTGCATTTTGTTATATAACTCCAGAAAAATAATGGAGATCAAAAATTTGGAGGATAAAATAGGGAAAGATCAAAAACCACTTCATCCTATTGCTGCTGCTGCTGCTCTTGTTGCTGCTGGGAGTCGATTGCCATCCCAGATGGAAAGTCGGAAGATCACTTGTACTACTTCAACTAACCAAATGACTATCCAACAGTCATTTGCGAGGAAGATGAAATATAACAGCAGTCATCCTGTTGCAAAGCGGATAACTGAGGCCTTGACAGCTATGTTGATGTTAGACGTGCATCCAGTATCCACCATTAGTGCAGTGGGACTGCAGTGCCAACCTTAGATGGGCCAGATGTTTGTGCTGCACACTTGTTTCGCTTAGCTTAGTCCTACATCTACCTCATTGCACCTCTTTTACTTCTTTGCATGATGTGCTGCTTAGGAACTATTTTTTTTAAGTGCCATCCTGTCTGCCACTGCAGTGCCACTCCTAGATGGGCCAGGTGTTTGTGCCGCACACTTGTGTCGCTTAGCTTAGTCGTACATCTACCTCATTGCACCTCTTTTACTTCTTTGCATGATGCGCTCTTTGGGGACTTTTTTTTTTAAAGTGCCATCCTGTCTGCCACTGCAGTGCCACTCCTAGATGGGCCAGGTGTTTGTGCCGCGCTTAGCTTATTCATGCAGCCACCTTGGTGCAACCTTTTGGCCTAAAAACAATATTGTGAGGTGTGAGGTGTTCAGAATAGACTGGAAATTAGTGGAAATTAATGTTATTGAAGTTAATAATACCTTAGGATCAAAATTGCCCCCCAAATTCTTTTATTTTAGCTGGTTGTTTTTTTAAATCATCCAGATCCAAAACCAAATCACGAAAGGGTGGTTTTGGCAAAACCAATCCAGATCACAAACATGAGCATGGAACCAGAACCAAAACCAAAATTCAAAACACGAAAAGTGTCCGCTGCACATCTCTAATTAGCATTTGCATGACATACATTTGCACCAATACACTTTTACTAGCAACCTGTCAGCATCATAAGTGTCACTTTAGCATAACCACATTTGCATGGAATAACATACATTGACATTATCACACTTTAACATTTCAAAACACCCTAAGGAAATGCAAGCTACTTAAAGGGGAAATGAGGGGACACAAGAAAACCTATCCCTGTTGCTCTTCATGTCAGGGTAGCACTGGAGACGGAATACCTAATTCTTTTTATTTCATGCAGGGGCACACCAACAATGGGGTAGCCAACCCCCTTTCATATATGTCCTGCCGGCTATTAACGCAGAGGGGAGCCTACCCCCTTATGTCCTTGTCTCCCATAAGCAGAGTCTCGAAGGAGAAGGGATCCAAAGAGAGATGAGGAGCCTACCCCCTTTTATAAATTATGCAGTCAGGGCACTAATGATGAGGGCAGCGTAATCCCTTTTAGTTGGTTACCCAAATGGGGAGTCTATTCCCTTAGTCCTATCACAATTAGGCAGAGTTGGCAGCGGAATGGGATTAAACAGTGTATCTCACCACCCTGCAGCTTTACTCTGGGAGTCCAGGTCACTGCAATGGGTCCTTCAGACCCCACGGACCTCTCAGAAGCTGACAGGTGGTCCTCCGAACTGCCTGCTTGTTTATAGCAGTGCTGAAGGGGTTGTGCAGCCAGCAAAGGTGGTGTCCCCAGCATTGTTTGCCTCCTTCGGGACTTCCAGCAGGGACGCTCTCAGCACAGGTCCTCTTGGGTCCTTGCACTGCCTCCACACAGCTGGGATCCTCACACTGCAGCAGTTCCATGACAGTGCCACAGCTGCTGACTCCCAGACCTTTCCTGCCATCTCTGTCCTCCTGGCCGCTGGTCACCCAGTCTCCTTGCCAGAACCCACTCTGCCTTACTGGTGGCTACATTACTGCACTCCTCACAGGCAGGCTCCTATCTGTGTGTCTCTCTGAACTACATGGCTGCTCCTGCACAGGTACACTCCCCATGTGTGAGTCCCCTGTATTCCCTCAGCTGCTTCTTTTTATCCCTCCTGCTGCCATTTCAGGCATCTCACTCCATTGGTGGGATGTAATGGAGTCTGTGATCACTGGAAGTGTGGGATGCCAGCCGAACTCGGATGTTTTTTAAAGGGGCAAACACAAAGCAAAACTATGCCTTGTAAGTGATTGCCCCTTTAAATAAACATCCAAAATTGGCTTTAATCCTGTATCTTCGGTGAGCTCAGACTCCATTACATCCCGCTGCATATGATGTATAGATGATAGGTGTATGAGGATACTCTATTTTGTAGTGTTAATTCTTATTCGTTGTTGCAGCTGTTCTAATCAAGGGTTCTGTTTATGAGGCAGTGATAAGAGTGTAGAAGTGAGCCAGTGGAGAAGTTGCCCAGTCTCTTGCAAGTGACTTTGGGGTCTATTTATGAAGCAGCAAAAAGAGTGGAGAAGTGAGCCCGTGGAGAAGCAAACTGGGGGATGGTAGAAATAGTTTTTCCTGCTGGAACCTTGTATCCTCCCCCCTCCGCACCCTTCCAAGGTGTTCTGGCAAGGAGCAGAAAAATGGAGGTTAATATATATGTCCGTCTATTTTGGTGTGATGCAAAAGCAGGTCATTTTGCATGATTTAAAAAGCTCTGTGGTACTCTGCCAAAAATGTACTTGTTCTCCCACCATAATTTGTGAATATAATACTTCTGCCCCAAACTGTGGGTGTTTCCGTACCAGCAAGCCCAACCGCACAAAAAGATGTATATTGTTTTACAGTATGAGTTGAAACAGCTTCATATTGGGAAACCTATTGTTAATCCACCTAACGAATGCCACAGATACATGTTATGTAATAGCACTTTACTGTATATACATACTATAAAAACTGCTGTGTAACAGCATTGCTGTTGTGTTAGTTCTTGACCTTTGGGCAGTTGTGTCGAAAGAGAGGGGGGGAGGGTACAAATTACCTGGACCCAGGTCTGATGGAGGGACCCAGTGAGGGTCCAGTAGGGGCCCAGGCACCGTCCCCCTTACCTAGCAGCAGCAGCAGCTCTTTTCCTCAGCCCAGCACACGCTGCTGTGTACTGGGCCGGAGTGTGACCATAGAGGTGCTTAAAATACAATTTTTTTTCCAGCAATTTTTTCTAAGGGTACATGACCACACCTCCAGTGATTAGGCCACGCCCCTTGAAAAGTACCTGGGCCCATCCCGGCTCTCGACTGCCCTACCTATGGAACTTATGAAATACAGCTGAGGGAAGGCAGTTGTCATGAAGGTAAGTAGATCATATGTTTTTATTTTATAGTATTGGATTTGTGCCTTCACCCCGCTAATCACTGAACTATTGTTTCACTGGCCAATTTCCTGACTTCAGTAATAAGCATTTGGCATAAAAACACTGTGTAACATAGGACACTTTTATTCCAGCGGCACATAGTGTAAGCAATAAAAATTCATCATAACCAAACACAATTGAACAAATACACGAATGCAATACTCTATTTGCAGTACACAACAGAAACATAAAACAGCAGAGATCCTTTATCTATGTACTGCTGCTATTTGATATAAACTTTTATCATTAATCAAGTTAGATTAAAAGTGTAGTACTGAAAGTATTATAAATCCTAAATACATTTCCTAAGAAATGCTGTTAGTTTGCTAGTAGCATATAAAGATAATTTTGTCCAGACGAGGACAATAGGAAAGCAAAGTTAATAATTATTTAAATTGCTGGAACACCTGTTTTCTAGTCTCACTTCAGACTTCAGGCAAAACAGATATTAATATGTGCCAACATTATTTCAGCAAGCTTCTTAGAACACAATTGCTTACTGAAGTTACCCATCACAACTTTGTTTCTGTATAAATCTATTATTAAGGGGGATTTATCAAGCAGTAACAATAGTTGAGATGTGAGCCAGTGGAAAACTTGCCCATAGAAAACAATCAACTTTCGAGGGAACATTTATCAAGTACATTCTATAAAATAACAGATATAATATTATTAGTTGCTATAGGCAAATTCTCTAGTTGTCTACTTCTCCATATTTTCACTGCTTGATATACATCCCCTACAGTATATAATTTTAACTAGGGGTTAAAATTTTGGATCTGGATCTCCTTCGTGTTTTGGATGTGTATTGGCTTTGCCAAAACCACCCTTGTGGGTTTTGGTTTTGGATCTGTATTTAAAAAAAAAAAGCCAAAAACATAAAAACAGCTGAAATAACAGAATTTGGGTGTGTTTTTGTTTCTACAGTATTATTAACCTCCCTGACATTAATTTCAACTCATTTCAAGTCTATTTTGAACACCTCACAGCTCGTAATATTGGTTTTATCCAGCTTAGGCCAAAAGGTAGTCATCTGTTAAAATTATTTTAAAATTAGGATCGAGTTCTTCTGTTCTTCAAAGATATATTTGATATGCAGAAGTGTGGATAATTAGTTTAATTTAAATTTAGCTATAATTATTAATAATATTCATTTCAATTAAACACAATGTGGTGATAAGAAGAATTATGAAAATAGGACAATAAGCTATAACATTAGAATATGGGCTATGGACACAGCACCCTGAAGTGGACAGAGCACGTCTGGATGTATATTGGGAGATACAGCACAAAATATAAAAAAAAAGATGTCTTTTATTTTGGGTAGACTGACAGAACACCCCTAGATGGACAGAGCAGCTGCAGTCCCTGGATGTATACTGGGATGACACAGCACAAAATATTAATTTAAATCAAAATATATATACTATTTTTTATATCACACACTGAGGTTAGTGTCACACAAATGAGTCAAAAATATGTAGAAGAATTTTTATAGATCACACACCAGTGGTTACAGTGTCGCACAAATGAGTCAAAAATATGTAGAAGCATTTCTTGTATCACACACCGGCAGTTAAGGTGTCGCACAAATGAGTCAGAAATATGTAGAAGTATTTTTTATATCACACACCGGAGGTTACAGTGTTGCACAAATGAGTCAGAAATATATATAATTACACACTGTGGTTGACCGTCAGCATCACACAAAGTGGTCATTCTGACCCATTCGCACGCAGCGGTTCATCGCTGCAGTGCGAACGGGTCAGAAATGCGCATGCGTGGTTCCCGCAATGCGCACACATGCCGTCGCCGGGCAACGACCAGAAGAAAGTGATTGCTAGCCCGATCGCAAGAAGATTGACAGAAGGAAGCATTCCGGGGCGGATACTCACCGTTATCTGGGCGTGGGGATCCAAACGCAGGTGTGTCCATGTGTTTGGAGGGCGGTTGTCTGACGTCAATTCCGGGATCTTCATTGCTGGATCTATCGCACTGGGTAAGTAACTGCAGGGCTGGTCTTGTTCTGCACAAAACGGTTTTAGCATAGCAGGGCTGCACAAGCGTTCGCAGCCCTGCTATGCTAAAATACACTCCCCCATAGGCGGTGTCTAATTGATCGCATGAGCAGCAAAAAGTTGCTACATGCGATCAACTCGGAATGACTCCCAATATGTGTATGAGTAGGAAAGAATATACTGCGGTCTGACCGGCAGTGTCAAAGTACTTATGAAAATAAAATAAAAATTGTATAGTACACTGGGGTACAGCACAAACAAACAAAAATATATTTTTTATAATTATAAGTTTAGGCTTTTTGTTTCTAGATAATATTATTTTAATTTTACACTAGGGCAGAGCCCCTGGATAGATGGACAGATCACCCCTTTCAGGTAGAGCAGGCAGACAGAGCTCCTCTTTTTCAGATACAGCAGACAGAGCACCCCTTTCATATACAGCAGAGAGAGAGAGAGCACCCCTTTTTCAGATACAGCAGACAGAGAGAGAGAGAGAGAGAGAGAGAGAGAGAGTGCACCCCTTTCAGATACAGCAGACAGAGAGAGCACCCCTCTTTCAGATACAGCAGACAGGGAGAGCACCCCTTTTTCAGGTACAGCAGACAGAGAGAGCACCCCTTTCAGATACAGCAGACAGAGCACCCCTTTCAGATACAGAAGCATCTCTTTCAGATACAGCAGACAGAGAGACAGAGCATCCCTTTCAGATACAGCAGACAGAGAGACAGAGCATCCCTTTCAGATACAGCAGACAGAGAGACAGAGCATCCCTTTCAGATACAGCAGACAGAGAGAGAGAGAGAGAGAGAGAGAGCGCACCCCTTCCAGATACAGAAGCATCTCTTTCAGATACAGCAGACAGAGAGACAGAGCATCCCTTTCAGATACAGCAGACAGAGCACCCGCCCCACGTCGCGCCAGACACAGTACTGGAGAAGGACATGTTCATCCAGTACACTCTCCACAGCCGGAGTGAAGATGGCGCTGATGCACGGGACCTATATAGAATCCAAAACCCGCGAGAATCCGACAGCGGGCAGATGACATTTAGCCTCGCTTTGGGATCCGAGTAAGGTGGGAAGTATCGTGCCGAACTCGGATCCCGCCTTGGATCACAAATTTTAACACCCCAGTTAATTGACATAATTTATGTCTGATTACATTGGCCAAGTGTTTCTTATCTGCTGTCAAATTCTGTTTCTATAGTAATTCTTGTATACTGTGGTGTAATGTGAAGAGGCGTCACTCACCTCCTTAACACCCGTTGCGGTGGCTGTAAAAGGGGGTGGGGCTTCATGAGAATGGGTGGGGCTTAATTAGAGGGGCGTGGCTTCACGGGTGGCACCGTTTTAGTCCATTGAAGGAAAGGGGCGCTGCTTCGCGTCCCGACACCCTTTTTTTTGTCACTTGGGGGGTGTGGGAGGTGAGAGCTGACTCCCGGGGAGTGCTGTCCCTACAGTGCTGGCTCCTTCACAGTGACAGGAGCCGAGTGCTGCACATAATATAACAGTGCAGCACTCAGCTCCTGTCACTGTGCAGGAGCCGGCATTTTGGTGTCACCCCTCAGCGGGTGACACCCGGGAGCCGGCCGCACACACCTTGTGATGCCACTGGTAATGTGTTAATATTGTAAATATGCAACACCATTTGTTAAAATGGAAATGTGCATATGTAATGTTTATTATGTACATTATAACAGTATGTTTACTGATAAGTCATTATGTGGTTGCATTTAATGCAATCAAAGGTTAAGTGCTCTGTTTTTTTCTGTTTGGGCTTATGAACTAAATCATGTTTGCACGCTATGGCCAATTTATCACGCAATAGAGAGATTATTGGCAGACTGCGCTTGTGCTGCGATCCCACTGTCATTGCGATCCCACTGTCAATGAGTATTGACAGGATGTGACTGTTTGGAGGTGTTGACGGGGGGGGGGGTTACGGGAAGTGGTTGATAAAAAATCTGTTGTCAGCTGCAAGCTCGTACATGCAAAAACATGGCTCCTGTGTTGCTACTGCTGTGTCCAGTCTGCGAAGCCATAGACCAACCTTTAGCCTCGATGTTCCCCATTTTTGTGCATTGGCTGCAAATGCATATCCAGCTGCGAATGAGTTTGAGACGGCTTCGGTGGCGTCTCTTTTCATTCCTGGATCAGCAGCTTTACTTTTAACATTAGAAGTTTCATAGCCTAGAAAATTACATGTGCATTTCTGTACAAACTTGGATTACTGTAGGCCTTTAATTTCCAAATGTCAAAATCCCGACAACAATTGACCGACAGTCAAAATCCCGACAAGGACAAAATACTGACAAGGTCAAAATACAGACATTTGAAATATTGACAAGGTCAAAATACCGATGTTTAAAATGTCGACAGGTCAAAAAGTTGGCACAAGTTTTTCATTGTTTTTTGGTGTGTATGTCGACATAGGTTGACATGGACAACGTATAAGTGTACTGCGTCCCCACGCATGTCTTGCTGCGCTCACCATGCTTTGGGCATGGTGCCTCGCTGCGCTCAGCACACTATTATATTTCCCCTCCAGGTCCACTGGTATGGTAAAGTATGAACAAGTCAATTTCAATAAAAAAAATCATGAAAAACTTATGTCGACTTTTTGACCTGCCGACATTTTAAATGTCAGTATTTTGACCAGGTCGGGATTTTGATCGTCAGTTGGTTGTTGGGATTTTTTCCATCGGGATTTTGATTGTAGATAAATTGACCGCATACCCTTCCTAATTGAAATAACCTACATGTGATAATGGTTAAAGAACCTGTAGGTTACAACTAAGTAGGTGCATCCATCTAACTTATTCAAATATACAATATTTCCCTATGAGGCTAGCTTGGGAAATATGTTTGATTTCCATATTACTAATACAACTATCAATAACCAACATTTATATATAAACAAACTATGGGCGGTATCCTATTAGCCCCGATGCCGCTTTGGCGGATACAAATGGACGAATATTGCAATGTATGCTCAATGGTCATTATCGTGGTATCCAAATAGAGGCCGTTTTGATCAGCTGAAATTGGACCCGTGATCACATGAAAACACATGGGATCGGGGATAAGTCCCTGATCCCATGTGTTTTTGCTACTCCGTCGTTAATTTATCATGCATTATGTTTTGGTGTCATCCCAACCTTCTGGAGATTTCTCTATACTGCTTTAGTCCTCTTCAATATTTACAGTAAAAAGCATGAACTTTGCTATGTATATATTTACTTTGATGTTTGTCTTATAACCAGGGCCGGATTAAGGGCCACATCGGACTGGAGCTGGAGCTGAAAATTTTCAATGGCCTATACTGAGTAGTGGATGACCTGTGACAAGTGCTGTGTGTACACATCTTACACTATCAGTCTCACTGTCTCCTTAAATACAGAAAAACAGAAAATGTGCAGAATTTTGTAAGAAAATTAGAAACACACTTTTAGTACTTATGATGATGGGCTTATTTTTATAAGGAGACCTGGACTAGAGGTGTAGCTCCATCCTCCCCGTTGTTAATTTGGCCCTGCATATAACACATATGTTTAAAGCAGACATTTAAACCAGGTGATTACATAAAAATTTACGACATATCATTTTACCCCAGGGTTACATTCTATAAACAGATAAATCCGTGGGATACTAATAATGCAGAAATCCTCAGAAAATGGCAGTTTTTAGTGTATCATCAGCAAACAGTGATAGTGATTAATGCTTATGTCCCATAATATTGTATGTTAGCAGCCTTGTGCTCACTTTAACACAAACACCAATTAAAAAGAAGCTTTACCGCTATTCACTTTTCTATTGTTTAAAACACTGGGCCCTTGTCACATGGAATCCTCTGGCTACAGGTGACCCTAATTGTTATAATGTTTAAATTAGAGATGAGCGGGTTCGGTTCTCAGAGAACCGAACCCTACCGAACTTCACGTCCCGAGCTTGGCTCGTGTTTTCACACCTGACTCGGAAACCAGAACAAGGCAAAATGCTACCATACCGCTGTCGGATTCTCGCGGGGTTTGGATACCATATGAGGTGCCGCGCGTCGCTGCCATTTTAACTCCAGTCCTGGAGAGTGTTGAGAGAGGACGTGTCTCCGTCCTCAGTGTCTGTGCAGGCGGGAAAGTGGGGTGGCGATTATAATGTTGTCTTGTGCTGCTCAGTCCAGTGTATTGTCTTAGCTGCATCAGTCAGTCCAGTGACCAGTCACAGTGGTGGTGTCCTCTGCTGCCATATGTCCAGTGCTGCTGTATAAGTCCCTTACAGTGTTGCTGTGTTGTCCTGCATCAGACTAGTGGTAGTGTCCTGTGCATCAGTCAGTCCAGTGACCGGTCATAGTGATGGTGTCCTCTGCTGCTATATGTCCAGTGCTGCTGTATAATAAGTCCCTTACAGTGTTGCTGTGTTGTGCTGCATCAGACCAGTGGTAGTGTCCTGTGCATCAGTCAGTCCAGTGACCGGTCATAGTGATGGTGTCCTCTGCTGCCATATGTCCAGTGCTGCTGTATAATACGTCCCTTACAGTGTCGCTGTTGCCCTGAATCAGACCAGTGGTAGTGTCCTGTGCATCAGTCAGTCCAGTGACCAGTCACAGTGGTGGTGTCCTCTGCTGCCATATGTCCAGTGCTGCTGTATAATAAGTCCCTTACAGTGTAGCTGTGTTGTCCTGCGTCAGACCAGTGGTAGTGTCCTGTGCATCAGTCAGTGCAGTGACCAGTCACAGTGTTGGTATCCTTTGTTGCCATATGTCCAGTGCTGCTGTATAATAAGTCCCTTACAGTGTTGCTGTGTTGTCCTGCATCAGACCAGTGGTAGTGTCCTGTGCATCAGTCAGTGCAGTGACCAGTCACAGTGGTGGTGTCCTCTGCTGCCATATGTCCAGTGCTGCTGTATAAGTACCTTACAGTGTTGCTGTGTTGTCCTTCATCAGACCAGTGGTAGTGTCCTGTGCAACAGTCAGTCCAGTGACCAGTCACAGTGGTGGTGTCCTCTGCTGCCATATGTCCAGTGCTGCTGTATAATAAGTCCCTTACAGTGTCGCTGTGTTGTCCTGTATCACACCAGTGGTAGTGTCCTGTGCATCAGTCAGTCCAGTGACCAGTCACAGTGGTGGTGTCCTCTGGTGCCATATGTCCAGTGCTGCTGTATAATAAGTCCCTTACAGTGTCGTGTTGTCCTGCATCAGACCAGTGGTAGTGCCCTGTGCTGTATATTATTTACTCCAAATATTATTTATTTATTTATTAACAGTTTCTTTTATAGCGCAGCAAATTCCCTTGCGCTTTACAATTGGAAATAACAATGATATAACAAACTGGGTGATAACAAACAGTCATAGAGGTAGGAAGGCCCTGCTCGCAAGCTTACAATCTATAGTGAAATAGGCATGTATACACAAGGATAGGTGCTATATATTGCATAGTTGTCCACCAGATTGCAAAGGTTCTTGGTGAGCTGTATGATATGGTCATACAGCAATGATGAACCGGGTTCGAGAGGAAGGGAAAGTGAAGAATGAGAAGACGTGAGGATATGTGTGGACTGTACAGAGCGGATGCAATTTGATAGGAAGGTTTATGAAAGTTATGTGGGTGGTTCTAGAATTTGATATGCTTGCCTAAAGAGGTGAGTTTTCAGGGAACGCTTGAAGGTTTGGAGACTAGAGGAGAGTCTTATTGTGCGTGGTAGGGCATTCCACAGAGTGGGTGCAGCCCGATGAAAGTCCTGCTATCGTGAGTGGGAGCGAGTAATAAGTTTGGATGAGAGAGACGCAGGTCTTGTGAAGAGCGAAGAGGTCGGGTTGGGAGATATTTTGAGATAAGCGAAGTGATGTATGTTGGTGTAGTTTGGTTAATGGCCTTGTGTGTGAGTAAAGGTATTTTATATTGAATGCGGTAGAAGATGATGTTCATCAAAATGAATCATAAATTCCTACAGGAAGACCTGTACCAGCAATTGTCTGCAGAAAGTACACAGGGACCTGTGATGGTTGATTCCAGTGGGGATAAATTAATACTCTGTGAGGAGGAGGATGTACACACTGAAAGGGGTGAGGAATCGGAGGATGAGGATGAGGTCGACATCTTGCCTCTGTAGAGCCAGTTTGTGCAAGGAGAGATTGCTTCTTTTTTGGTGGGGCCCAAAAAAAACAGTCATTTCAGCCACAGTCATGTGGCAGACCCTGTCGCTGAAATGATTGGTTTTTTAAAGTGTTCATGTCCTGTTTATACAACATAAGGGTGGATGGGAGGGCCCAAGAACAATTCCATCTTGCGCCTCTTTTTCTTCTTTGCATCATGTGCTGCTTGGGGCCTAGTTTTTTAAAGTGCCATCCTATCTGACACTGCCGTACAACTCCAGGGGTACTGCCAAGTACAGGGGTACTGGCGTATAAGTCCAGTCCAGTGGTGCTGTATTGTGCTGCATCAGTCTAGTGGTGGTGTCTTGTGCTGCCATAAATCCAGTGGTGGTGTACGGTGCTGTATATTATTTACTCCAAATAAAAGGCTTATATACATTATTTATATTATTATCCAAATAATTTTTACAGGGTTTGCCCTGTGTGGTGTAGGGGTATGCTCACCTGTGCTGCATATTATTATAATAGCTCCAAATAAAGGGTAATTATTATCCAAATTAATTTTACAGGCTTTGCCGTGTGTGTGTGTGTGGTTTAGGGGTATGCTCTCCTGTGCCACCAATTTTGTGCATGTGTTACATCAGGGGAAATTCCAGCACATCCCATGTTGCTTGCGCCGCACACTCGTGTCGCTTAGCTTAGTCATACATCAACCTCATTGCACCTCTTTTTCTTCTTTGCATAATGTGCTGTTTGGGGCCTAGTTTTTTTAAGTGCCATCCTGTCTGCAACTGCAGTGCCACTCCTAGATGGGCCAGGTGTAAGTGCCGCACACTCGTGTCACTTAGCTTAGTCATACAGCCACCTTGTTATAACCTTTTGGCTTAAAAACAATATTGTGCGGTGTGAGGTGTTCAGAATAGACTGGAAATGAGTGGAAATCAATGTTATTAAGGTAAATAATACAGTAGGATCAAAATTACCCCCAAATTCTGTGATTTTAGCTGTTTTTATGTGTATTTTTAAAAAATCATCCAGATCCAAAACCAAAACACGAAAGGGTGGTTTTGGCAAAACCAATCCAGATCCAAAACACGAAGATGGAACCAGAACCAAAACCAAACATAAAACACGAAAAGTGTCTGCCGCACATCTCTAGTTTAAATACTATTGCATTTAGTAATCAGATATCAGGGCCATAGGAAGGGGAGTATGAATGGTGCGGCACACTGGGTGGGATTGCCTGGAGGTGGTACAAACTGTACCTGGCCTCAGCTGCATGCTGCTCCCTCCTCCAACTCATGGCTCCTGCACTGGGTGGAGAAAAACAGTATGGGCAGTATTCAATTCTTTCAACCCCCTTCCACGCCCGTTCTGTTTCTGCTGAAGGGTGTGGTATCATCTTTTCTGCCTTATCCCTTTACGCAGCTAAACCTGATTACTATGGGCGCGATATGCACGATAAGGGGGTTCATTTTAGAAAGGAGATTGGGCATGATATAGCGTCAATTTATCAAGTCATGGAGAGTGATAATTAGCACTGTGATAAAGTACCAGCCAAGCAGTTCCTAACTGTCATTTTTCAAACACAGCCTGTGACATGGAAGTTAGGAGCTGATTGGCTGGTACTTTATCACCGTGCTATTTATCACTCTGCAAAGCTTGATAAATGGGGGCCTAGATGTGGAAATTATTAACCCAGTTTATTCTTACAGTGCAAGCTTCCGGAGGTCCTGTTCAATAAAATGTTGTGTCTTATTTGTGTATTGTGTATAATATGTACTTGAGAATGTTTAATGTTCTTGAAACTTATATTTGAGTTAAGACAGTTTATGTACCCTGCGTGATCCAGCTCCATTTAGAGATACTATCCTTTGCTTCGAATAACGAAAATTCTGTTTGAAGAAGAAGATTCAATTATTGTGTTGGGAGATAAACCCTCCTTACCTCTCTGATTGAACAAAAGATAAACAAATATAACATCCATTGCCAAATTAAGGCATGGGCGAATAGGGTGGTCATCCCGTGGGGCCCCCACACGTTTTTTGTTCCACCGAGAGCTGCTTCTGAATGTATACTGCATATACCATGGCAGTATGTATTCAGAAGCAGTGTAGTGGATGGGAGCAGTGGCGTGGCATAGGCAATGAAGAAGAAAGGACCCCCTGCAGTGAGGACCCAGCAGTGGCTGGGAATCCGGAGCAGCACGTAGCACAGGCAGTGAAGAAGGACCCGCTCGCAGAGAGGACCCAGCAGTAGCTGGGAGCAGCACAGGCAGTGAGGACGGAAGGACTCCCTGCAGTGAGGACCCGGCAGTGGCTGGGAATCCGGAGCAGCAGCGTAGCACAGGCAGTGAAGAAGGACCCGCTCGCAGAGAGGACCTGGCAGTAGCTGGGAGCAGCACAGGCAGTGAGGACGGAAGGACTCCCTGCAGTGAGGACCCGTCAGTGGCTGGGAATCCGGAGCAGCAGCGTAGCACGGTAGCGTCTAGTTTCCCTTCGTGGAGAGGACCTTTCCCATAATCCCCTGGGTCCATGTCACAAACTATTTGTAATTGTAACCTGTGGCGAACGAAGTGGAGCGAGACAACGAGCCCAAAGCATGGCGAGCATCCAATGGTGCATAGAAAAAACAAAATAAGCTCAAACGAACGGAGAAAACATTTAGGTGCTGTAAGGATAGAAGTTGTCTATTGCCCTCTTGTGCTGTCACTTTCTGGTCCTGATCACGAAGGGAACATAGACACATCCGCGTAGCACAGGCAGTGAAGAAGGACCCACCCGCAGTGAGGACTAGCCAGTAGCTGGGAGCAGTCCAGGCAGTGAGGAATCAGTCCCATGGAAGGACCCCCCAGTGAGGACCCTGCCGGGAGAGCTCCATACTAAAGACCCAGAGAGTTCCCTGGTAGTGCCGGAGAGAAACCGGTGGGGGCCCCACAACTTTGTTGCCACGGGGGCCTCCACAACCCTAAATCCAGCCTTGATAACACCTGTTGGTTTATTACACACACACATAAATGTAATGGAAATAAATGACTTTTGCCCTGTACCTCATATTATTCATTTGAACAGCAATGGGTTTGCAAGCATACTTATTCCACATATATAAAGCAAAGAAAAAACATAACAAAATGTTTTATTTTGCAAAAGTGACTCTGACAATTTTTAAAAGAATATGAAATATATTTTATTTCTCATAAGTTACCGTTGACTATTTTCCCCATATTGTTATAAAAATATGACAGAATGTTGAAGCCTGCAATCAGTGAAGCAGAAGACATGAGTTCTACGCACTAATTGCACCTATATAAACAATAGGTTATCCAACTCACCTTTGCCAAGCTGTTTTCTTACTTTTTGCAAACTTGCTATGACAAGGTCTATACCATCGCCTCAGGTATTTAACTAGTTGTAATTGTCTAACACACAATAGGTGCTCTGTTCTTCTGGCTGGAAATGATAAATGGCCTCAGACCATTTTGCCAGTAACCAGTGCCCATTGTGGTTCCAAAAATGAATACAACATATAAAACAATACTGAAATGCCATGGTAAGTTACATATACATAGACAAAGCCAAGACTGTTATTGGTAGTCAGTGGAAAAATCATCATTTAAGATACAGAAACAGAATTTTATTGCATTTTCAATATTACTGACATGTCATATAAAATATTATTAAGACAATGCAATTAAAATATATATACATCTATCTATCTATCTATCTATCTATCTATCTATCTATCTATCTATCTATCTATCTATATATATATATATAATATGGATCTGAGGGCGCTAATATATCATACTGTAAACCACATCAATAACATATATATAAAAACAAAAATCAGCTCAGTTTCAGTATTTATTACATAAAAGAATGTGACACAATATAAATTCACAATGGGAGTGGTCCAGATCTTAGTTGCTTGACAAACAATTGATATAATGATTCACTGTCGGTGGGAGTCCCATACAAGGCTTACAACTTGTGACAATTCTTCATTAACAGCATATGGCACAGATGGATACAGCACTTGAACAACCCAACACGTTTCGTCCCTTTCTGGGACTTCCTCAGGGGTATAGTATCAAAAGCCAGATGTTTTAATGATTATTCTGAACAAGTGTAAATCTTGCTGTGTGCATCAATAAAAGATTGTGATATCTAACAACGCCACCAATATTTTGCATGCATTACATCTGGGCAAATTCCAGCACGTCCCATGTTTTGCACATACAATTAATTTGGTGGTGCAGATTTTTTTTTTTTTTAAATGTCAGGGCAGGAGATGCTGCGGGCCACTTTCGACATTCAGCAACTGCGTGCCAAAGATTGGAGCGCCAGCAAACACTCCTGAACCTGCCCTGCCATCACCTGAAGCAAGAGGTGGTAACGAGGTGGAATTCAAAACTCTATATTAGGGGTGGGCAATATGTGGCCCGTGGGCCCCACCAATGGACAATGACAAGCGGCAAGCGGCCCGAGCAGCTGAGCTGCTTGTCATTGCTCTACAGCAGCTCGATCCTCGACGTGGCGCCGCTGAGGAAAGCCTGATAGCATCACAGGGGAAGGCAGCTGGCCGGGATTTCCTCTGTGACTTCAGGCACTGGGCGGTGTGGGGGCAGAGCTAATGAAAGAGCGTTGATCTGGGCGGCACATTTAATATTCTGAGCTCTGAATACGGTTAGTAGCACATGGATGGCTGGCGGCTGGCAGCGAGAGCTGCCAGGCAAGGGGTGCCGAGTATGGGGAGGAAGCTGCTAAGTGACAGGTCACTTAGAAATGTTCTCACCCGGGGTAGCCTAAACAGACAAACCTGCATACTTGCCATACCTTCCTGTAACCACCATATAAATCCCCCAATTTTAACACCCATGATACACCAACTAATAATGAATCAGTCTCTGTAGCCAGCTTATGTACCTGCAGCATGAGGTGCCAGCCTGTTTTCCTCCTCCCCATTACATTGTATATCTCATGGGAACAATTATTAGGTCCTGGCGTATGTGTGTATGAAGTATCATGCTGTGTTCAGCTCTGAGATGCTATTCGTATGGTGACCTGGTGATTTTGTGACACATTTACCTTTTAGAAGTGTGATTTTATAGAAGTCTAACTTCTGTATTATGGGCCCTACACACTGGCCAATTACACTGAGCGATAGGAACGATCTCGTTCATTAATGAACAAGATATTATTCATATCACTCAATGTGTAGGCACCAATGGTGAACAATGCACGGCCCCGCGCTCTTTCATCATTGGTGCCAGCTCATTTATGCATGCAAGCCAACATGAACAATTTCATCCATATTAGCATGCAGGACTATAGAGCCGGCTGACGGTAAAGAAACCTCACTCCCCCCATCACCCCCCGACCCCCCACCCCCGCCGCCGGATATCCCACGGCCGGGCAGCCCGGCGGCCAGTCAGCCAGTGTGTAGGACCCTTAATTGTGCCCAAGTCCTGCATTAGCTGGGCCCATTTCTAACAGAAAAGATCAGTAGAAGCCTGGCTATCCTGTTTTTGTGATAAGTATTGTATATACAAGATATTTTGTGTGCGGAATATTCACTGAAAGTGTTAAGTGGCCCTCCAGCTGAAATAATTACCCACCCCTGTTCTATATGCTTCAGAGGATGGAGGAACAGCACAAGTCTATTCAAGCCTATACATCCACCTATGATATAGGCAAAGGAGGGGGAATGCACCTGACTAAAGCGCAGTGGAGAATGATTTCCCTCTTGTGCAAGGTTCTCCAACCCTTTGAACTTGCCACACGTGAATCAGTTCAGACACTGCCAGCTTGAGTCAGGTCATTCTCCTCATCAGGCTTTTGCAGAAGCAGCTAGAGAAATCGAAGGAGGAGCTAAGGCGGAGCGATTCCGCTAAGTATGTGGGACTTGTGGATGGAGCCCTTCATTCGCTTTGCCAGGATTCAAGGGTGGTCAATCTGTTGAAATCAGAGCACTACATTTTGTCCACCGTGCTCGATCCTAGGTTTAAAGCCTACGTTGTATTGCTCTTTCCGGCAGATACAAGCCTGCAGAGGTGCAAAGATATGCTGGTGAGAAAATTGTTAACTCAAGTGGAACGTGACCCGTCAACAGTTCCTCCTTCATTTTCTCCCACAACTGGGGCTGCGGGGAAAAGAATAACATTTCCTAGCCCACCCGCTAGAGGTGATGCAGGGCAGTCAGGAGCAAGTGTTGACATCTGGTCCAGACTGAAGGAGCTACCAACAATTACTGAATATCTACTGTCACTGCATATGATGCTGTCACCATTGAAAGAATGGTGGAGGATTATATCAGTGACAGCATCGAAGTAGGCATATCAGACAGTCCGTATGTATACTGACAGGAAAAAGAGGCAATTTGGAGGCCTTTGCACAAACTGGCTTTATTTTACTTAAGTTACCCCCCCCCTCCAGTGCGTACTCCGAAAGAGTGTTTAGTGCCGCCGGTAACCTTGTCAGCGATATGCGTTGGATGTTACTTCCACAAAATGTGGTGAAGCTGATGTTCATCAAAATTAATTATAAATTCCTCCAGGAAGACCTTTACCAGCAATCGCCTCCAAAAAGTACACAGGGACCTGTGATGGTGGATTCCAGTGGGGACAAATTAATACTCTGTGAGGATGAGGATGTAAACACTGAAAGGGGTGAGGAATTGGAGGATGAGGATGAGGACAACATCTTGCCTCTGTAGAGCCAGGTTGGGCAAGAAGAGATTAATTGCTTCTTTTTTGGTGGGACCCAAACAAACCAGTCATTTCAGCCACAGTCGTGTGGCAGACCCTGTTGCTGAAATGATTGGTTTGTTAAAGTGTGAATGTCCTGTTTATACAATATAAGGGTGGGTGGGAGGGCCCAAGGATAATTCCATCTTGCACCTCTTTTTTTTTTCTTTGCATTATGTGCTCTTTGGGGCCTAGTTTTTAAAACTGCCATCCTGTCTGCCACTGCAGTGCCACTCCTAGATGGGCCAGGTGTTTGTGCCGCCCACTTGTATCACTTAGCTTAGTCATCCAGCGACCTCGGTGCAACCTTTTGGCCTTAAAACAATATTGTGAGGTGTGATGGGTTCAGAGACACAACATATATTAGGTTTGGCTCCAGGTGGCCCAAGATATAAGTGCATCACATAAGAGCAGAGAAAGGGATGGCTATAAAAAGAGCACAGTAAAGGAGAGACAGAGGAGATCATTGGCATTTCTATAATGTGTGAGGTGCACATGGGCCCCTAGGTCCAGGAGGGCCCACACCGCACCCATGTTTTATTACTTATTTTTCTGGAGTCCCATGTCAGCGCTGCAGCCACGGCAATAATAACCTTTTAAAATGGCCGCAGCGCATGCGTAGTAGTGATTAGTCACTAAAACCTGAATATGCGCAGTAGACTGGCACAATACGGGAGTCTACTACACTGTGGACAGGAAGGGGCCCACGCAGAGCCCTAGGGTGTAGTATGGTATGCCGGCGGCCGGGCTCCTGGCGACCAGCATACCGGCACCGGGTGCCCGACCGCCGGCATACCGACAGCGTGGTGAGCGCAAATGAGCCCCTTGTGGGCTCGCTGCACTCGCACGCTGCGGGCACGGTGGCGCGATACGCGCGCCATGCTATTTTATTCTCCCTCCAGGGGGGTCGTGGACCCCCACGAGGGAGAAAAAGTGTCGGTATGCCGGCTGTCGGGATTCCGGTGCCGGTTACTGTGCGCCGGGATCCCGACAGTCGGCATACTGAAGACCACCCGTGCCCAAGGCAGCCGCCTCTTAGAGGACAGAGGGATAAAGGTGGAAGAGGAGAATAGACAGGGAAAACAGATTAATGTCAATAAGACTCTTTTCTAGTATCCAATCTTCAAGCGTTCCTTGAAAACTAACCTCTTTAGGCAAGCTTAGCAAATTCACATATCCTTCAAACATTTCCTATTTAACTGCATCCCCACTGTACAGTCCACACATACACTCACGTTTACTCTTTCTTCACTTTCCCATCCTCCTGACCCCAGGCCAACATTGCTGTGTGACCATATCATACAGCCTAACTATAACCTTTGCAGTCTCGTGGGCCATTATGCAATAACACCTACCCTTGTGTCTCAATGCCTATTTCCCTATAGATTGTATGTTTGCAAGCAGGGCCTTCCTTCATCTATGGCTGTCCGTTATTACTAGAGATGTGCACCGGAAATTTTTCGGGTTTTGTGTTTTGGATTCGGTTCCGCGCCCGTGTTTTGGATTCGGATACGTTTTGGCAAAACCTCCCTGAAAATGTTTTGTCGAATTCGGGTGTGTTTTGGATTCTGGTGTTTTTTCCAAAAAACCCTCAAAAACAGCTTCAATCGTGGAATTTGGGGGTAATTTTGATCCTATAGTATTATTAACCTCAATAACCATAATTTCCACTCATTTCCCGTCTATTCTGAACGGGAGGCGGTCAAGATCCCGCTGGACGGGATCCCGGCGGTCGAAGTGCCGACGTCGTAATCCCGACCAGCACAATCCCGACATATTCTCCCTCCGTGGGTGTCCACGACACCAATAGAGGGAGAACATAATAGTGTGCCAAGCGTAGCAAGGCACCGTGCCCGCAGCATGTTGAGCAAAGCGTGGCGAGCAAAGTGAGCCTGCAAGGGGCCGCGTTCCGCTCACCACCCCTGTCGGGATTGTGTGGTCGGAATTCCGGCGACGGTATTTCGACCGCCGGGATCCCGTCCAGCGGGATTTAGTACTGATCCCTTCTGTACACCTCACACCTCACAATATTATTTTTAGTCCTAAAATTTGCACCGAGGTCGCAGGATGACTAAGCTAAGCGACCCAAGTGGGCGGCACAAACACCTGGCCCATCTAGGAGTGGCACTGCAGTGTCAGACAGGATGGCACTTAAATAAATAGTCCCCAAACAGCACATGATGCAAAGAAAAGAGAAAAAGAGGTGCACTGTGGTCGCTGGATGGCTAAGCTAAGCGACACAAACACCTCAATATCACAGGAATTATTTGTTCTAATCAATGGTATTATTGGTCCAAATCACTGGAAGAAAATGACAAAATCACAGGAATTATTTGTTCTAATCAATGGTATTATTGGTTCAAATCACTGGAAGAAAATGACAAAATCACTGGAATTAAATGGCAGTAATGTTGGGAATTATATCAAATGGCAGTACCACTGGACATATACGGAAGTGTCAGACATGACGGCGCTTAAAAATAGTCCCCAAACAGCACATGATGCAAAGAAAAGAGAAAAAGAGGTGCACTGTGGTCGCTGGATGGCTTAGCTAAGCGACACAAACACCTCAATATCACAGGAATTATTCGTTCTAATCAATGGTATTATTGGTCAAAATCACTGGAAGAAAATGACAAAATCACAGGAATTATTCGTTTTAATCAATGGTATTATTGGTCCAAATTACTGGAAGAAAATGACAAAATCACAGGAATTATTCGTTCTAATTAATGGTATTATTGGTCCAAATCACTGGAAGAAAATGACAAAATCACAGGAATTATTTGTTCTAATCAATGGTATTATTGGTCCAAATTACTGGAAGAAAATGACAAAATCAC
Organism: Pseudophryne corroboree; assembly: GCF_028390025.1. Classification (NCBI taxonomy): domain Eukaryota; kingdom Metazoa; phylum Chordata; class Amphibia; order Anura; family Myobatrachidae; genus Pseudophryne; species Pseudophryne corroboree. The sequence continues at coordinate 268,994,664 of NC_086453.1, read as the reverse complement.
AGGAATTATTCATTCTAATCAATGGTATTATTGGTCCAAATCACTGGAAGAAAATGACAAAATCACAGGAATTATTCATTCTAATCAATGGTCTTATTGGTCCAAATCACTGGAATTATTGTCAAGATCACTGTAATTAATCATTATAAATCACTGATATTAATTGGTAAAATCTCGCTATCGTCTGCCTAGTGAAGTGGAATCTAGATGGGATTTTGTACCGGGGACACAATAACTTAATCAATTGTCTAAATCCCAAGGCACTAATGGCGGAAAACGGGCGCACGTCTAACAGCGCACTGATTATATTGAGAACTGATTTTACTGAGCACTGATTATACTGAGCACTGATTTTACTGAGCACTGATTTTACTGTGCACTGATTATACTGAACACTGATGATACTACGGAGAACTGACACTGAGCAGCGAGAACAGCACTGGACTATTGTACTGTAGTATACTGGTCACCACAATGCAGCACTGACACTGAGCACAGATATTAAGCGCTGATCAGGATACTAGAAGTGACACGGTGCAGCAAGATAAAGCAATGGCCTACTGTACTGTACTACTATATACTGTTGGTCACCAAAATGCTGCACTGTAATACTACACTGCTCAAAAAAATAAAGGGAACACTAAAATAACACATCCTAGATCTGAATGAATGAAATATTCTCATTAAATACTTTGTTCTTTACATAGTTGAATGTGCTGACAACAAAATCACACAAATTATCAATGGAAATAAAATTTATTAACCCATGGAGGTCTGGATTTGGAGTAACCCTCAAAATTAAAGTGGAAAAACACACAACAGGCTGATCCAACTTTGATGTAATGTCCTTAAAACAAGTCAAAATGAGGCTCAGTAGTGTGTGTGGCCTCCACGTGCCTGTATGACCTCCCTACAATGCCTGGGCATGTTACTGATGAGGTTGAGGATGGTCTCCTGATGGATCTCCTCCCAGACCTGGACTAAAGCATCTGCCAACTCCTGGACAGTCTGTGGTGCAACGTAGCGTTGGTGGATGGAGCAAGACATGATGTCCCAGATGTGCTCAATTGGATTCAGGTCTGGGGAACGGGCGGGCCAGTCCATAGCATCAATTCCTTCATCTTACACCGCACCCATGTTTTATTACTTATTTTTCTGGAGTCCCATGTCAGCGCTGCAGCCACGGCAATAATAACCTTTTAAAATGGCCGCAGCGCATGCGTAGTAGTGATTAGTCACTAAAACCTGAATATGCGCAGTAGACTCTGGCACAATACGGGAGTCTACTACACTGTGGACAGGAAGGGGCCCACGCAGAGCCTGCACACAGGCTCCCTCCTCTGTTAAAATGCCCCTGGAAGAGATACAGATAAAGTAGGGTACAAGAGAGCAGAGAGACTGAGAATAGACAGTATAGGAAATGGGAGATGATCCAAATAAAATATGAAAATATTGGTGAGAGGAAAAAGAAAGGGTCCATGCTATGTATGCATGAGAAAGCTATGAAGTTCAGGCATGACACTGAAGTCACAGATCTGGACCAGAGACCACAATTCCTATTGTGCCCTAGGGTGTAGTATGGTATGCCGGCGGCCGGGCTCCCGGCAACAAGCATACCGGCGCCGGGTGCCCGACTGCAGGCATACCGACAGCGTGATGAGCGCAAATAAACCCCTTGTGGGCTCGCTGCACTCGCACGCTGCGGGCACGGTGGCGCGATACGCGCGCCATGCTATTTTATTCTCCCTCCAGGGCGGTCGTGGACCCCCACGAGGGAGAAAAAGTGTCGGTATGCCGGCTGTCGGGATTCCGGTGCCGGTTACTGTGCGCCGGGATCCCGACAGTCGGCATACTGAAGACCACCCGTGCCCAAGGCAGCCGCCTCTTAGAGGACAGAGGGATAAAGGTGGAAGAGGAGAATAGACAGGGGAAACAGATTAATGTCAATAAGACTCTTTTCTAGTATCCAATCTTCAAGCGTTCCTTGAAAACTAACCTCTTTAGGCAAGCTTAGCAAATTCATATATCCTTCAAACATTTCCTATTTAACTGCATCCCCACTGTTCAGTCCACACATATACTCACGTTTACTCTTTCTTCACTTTCCCATCCTCCTGACCCCAGGCCAACATTGCTGTGTGACCATATTATACAGCCTAACTATAACCTTTGCAGTCTCGTGGGCCATTATGCAATAACACCTACCCTTGTGTCTCAATGCCTATTTCCCTATAGATTGTATGTTTGCAAGCAGGGCCTTCCTTCATCTATGGCTGTCCGTTATTACTAGAGATGTGCACCGGAAAATTTTCGGGTTTTGTGTTTTGGATTCGGTTCCGCGCCCGTGTTTTGGATTCGGATACGTTTTGGCAAAACCTCCCTGAAAATGTTTTGTCGAATTCGGGTGTGTTTTGGATTCTGGTGTTTTTTTTCCAAAAAACCCTCAAAAACAGCTTCAATCGTGGAATTTGGGGGTAATTTTGATCCTATAGTATTATTAACCTCAATAACCATAATTTCCACTCATTTCCCGTCTATTTTGAACGGGAGGCGGTCAAGATCCCGCTGGACGGGATCCCGGCGGTCGAAGTACCGACGTCGTAATCCCGACCAGCACAATCCCGACATATTCTCCCTCCGTGGGTGCCACGACACCAATAGAGGGAGAACATAATAGTGTGCCAAGCGTAGCAAGGCACCGTGCCCGCAGCGTGTTGAGCATAGCGTGGCGAGCAAAGCGAGCCTGCAAGGGGCCGCGTTCCGCTCACCACCCCTGTCGGGATTGTGTGGTCGGGATTCCGGCGACGGTATTTCGACCGCCGGGATCCCGTCCAGCGGGATATAGTACTGATCCCTTCTGTACACCTCACACCTCACAATATTATTTTTAGTCCTAAAATTTGCACCGAGGTCGCAGGATGACTAAGCTAAGCGACCCAAGTGGGCGGCACAAACACCTGGCCCATCTAGGAGTGGCACTGCAGTGTCAGACAGGATGGCACTTAAATAAATAGTCCCTAAACAGCACATGATGCAAAGAAAAGAGAAAAAGAGGTGCACTGTGGTCGCTGGATGGCTAAGCTAAGCGACACAAACACCTCAATATCACAGGAATTATTTGTTCTAATCAATGGTATTATTGGTCCAAATCACTGGAAGAAAATGACAAAATCACAGGAATTATTTGTTCTAATCAATGGTATTATTGGTTCAAATCACTGGAAGAAAATGACAAAATCAGTGGAATTAAATGGCAGTAATGTCGGGAATTATATCAAATGGCAGTACCACTGGACATATACGGAAGTGTCAGACATGATGGCGCTTAAAAATAGTCCCCAAACAGCACATGATGCAAAGAAAAGAGAAAAAGAGGTGCACTATGGTCGCTGGATGGCTAAGCTAAGCGACACAAACACCTCAATATCACAGGAATTATTCGTTCTAATCAATGGTATTATTGGTCAAAATCACTGGAAGAAAATGACAAAATCACAGGAATTATTCGTTTTAATCAATGGTATTATTGGTCCAAATTACTGGAAGAAAATGACAAAATCACAGGAATTATTCGTTCTAATTAATGGTATTATTGGTCCAAATCACTGGAAGAAAATGACAAAATCACAGGAATTATTTGTTCTAATCAATGGTATTATTGGTCCAAATTACTGGAAGAAAATGACAAAATCACAGGAATTATTCATTCTAATCAATGGTATTATTGGTCCAAATCACTGGAAGAAAATGACAAAATCACAGGAATTATTCATTCTAATCAATGGTCTTATTGGTCCAAATCACTGGAATTATTGGCAAGATCACTGTAATTAATAATTATAAATCACTGATATTAATTGGTAAAATCTCGCTATCGTCTGCCTAGTGAAGTGGAATCTAGATGGGATTTTGTACCGGGGACACAATAACTTCATCAATTGTCTAAATCCCAAGGCACTAATGGCGGAAAACGGGCGCACGTCTAACAGCGCACTGATTATATTGAGAACTGATTTTACTGAGCACTGATTATACTGAGCACTGATTTTACTGAGCACTGATTTTACTGTGCACTGATTATACTGAACACTGATGATACTACGGAGAACTGACACTGAGCAGCGAGAACAGCACTGGACTATTGTACTGTAGTATACTGGTCACCACAATGCAGCACTGACACTGAGCACAGATATTAAGCGCTGATCAGGATACTAGAAGTGACACGGTGCAGCAAGATAAAGCAATGGCCTACTGTACTGTACTACTATATACTGTTGGTTACCAAAATGCTGCACTGTAATACTATATATACTGCTCACAAAAATGCAGCACAGATATGGAATGGATACTGGCAGTGACACAGAGCTGCAAGATACAGCAATGGCCTACTGTACTGTACAACTATATACTGTTGGTCACCAAAATGCTGCACTGTAATACTATATATACTGCTCACAAAAATGCAGCACAGATATGGAATGGATACTTGCAGTGACACAGAGCTGCAAGATACAGCAATGACCTACTGTACTGTACAATTATATACTGTTGGTCACCAAAATGCTGCACTGTACTACTATATATACTGCTCACAAAAATGCAGCACAGATATGTAATGGATACTTGCAGTGACACAGAGCTGCAAGATACAACAATGGTCTACTATACTGTACAACTATATACTGTTGGTCACCAAAATGCTGCACTGTAATACTATATATACTGCTCACAAAAATGCAGCACAGATATGGAATGGATACTTGCAGTGAAAAAGAGCAGCAAGATACAGCAATGGCCTACTGTACTGTACAACTATATACTGTTGGTCACCAGAATGCAGTACACTGAGCACAGATATTTGCAGCACACTGAGCACAGATATGGAGCTTTTCAGGCAGAGAACATAGATATTTGCAGCACACTGAGCACAGATATTTGCAGCACACTGAGCACAGATATTTGCAGCACACTGAGCACAGATATGGAGCTTTTCAGGCAGAGAACGTAGCCACGTCCTCTACGTTCAATCTCAAATGCATGAGTGAAAAGCACGGCTCTTTATATAGAATACGAGGAGCTTCACTAAACCCAATCAAAGGTGTCTCCACGGCCTTACAAAAAGGACAGCCGAATACGGACAGCACACAGCCGCCATCATTACGTGAGTTCACTGCAGAGATCTCACAGCGAGTGCGAGATATAGAAGTCCGGTAAGACTGACCCGTTGATTTACACTGCAAACAACTGGATACTGTCAGTTCTGTTTGAACTGAGGTGTAGCATAGCGCCTGATATCACTACTACGGCACCCTCCCTCAGCTCATTCATACAGCGATCACATAACGGTAACAACAGAGAAGTCACTGCATGTTGGTTTGCTTGCCACTAAAAATCCTCACGCTGTTTATTGACTGACAGTAAAATATTTAAGGAAACAAGTTTAAACGGGACACTCACGGTCTGTCAAAACAATATGGTCATATAAGCACCTCACATCCCTAAAGAACATCTACTAAGGGATTTGGTGATACAATTGGAGACAATTAGGAGAGAAGTAACTATACAGCTATATAAGTTATATGTCTGTTATTTTCGAATTGTTTTTAGAATTGTGTAATAATAAAACATTTTTATTTTAATACTATAGCGCTTCCTGATATTTATATCCTGTCTGCATTTTAATATAGAATACGAATCTCGCGAGAATCCGACAGCGGGATGATGACGTTCGGCCTCGTTCGGGTTAACCGATCAAGGCGGGAAGATCCGAGGCTGTCTCGGACCCGTGTAAAATAGGTGAAGTTCGGGGGGTTCGGATCTCGACTAACCGAACCCGCTCATTTCTAGTTATTACCCAGTTTTGTTTTATCATTGTTGTTTCCAATTGTAAATTACAGCTGAATTTGCTACACAATATAAGAAAATGTTAATAATAAATAAATAACTTAACGGTGAGGAAAAGGGTAAGATAAGAATCAAAAGTTCAATTGTGAATGAGCAAATAATAAATGAACATATAGTGCCTGACTGGACTTAAACCCTGACTCCTGGTGCCGCCTGGCCTAAGCTCCGCCTCCCATTACATCAGCTGTCAGTCACAAATAGGGCGAGGAAGAGACAAGTTGCTCAGATAGTGTAGTCACCACATACTTGCAAGGGACGGGTCACTGGTGTGAACTCTTCTATTCTGCAGGTCATCGTCCAGTCCTACTTTGCACTGCAGCTTTATTTAGGGTATGGGGGGGCCTGGGGTTCTTACCACCTATGCCTCCCTTCATCCCTTCCCCCTTACTTAATCTGTTCAGTGTCTATTTCAAGTTAGCACTAAGACTCATGAGAAAGGTGTGGATTGTACACTGAAGACAGCTGGGACTCGATCATATGCCAACTTCACATAGACAATGCTACTGATAAGTACATGTTTTTTTACTTGTTTGGCACTATGGCTTTATATTGATTTTGCTAAATGGAATAACAATTTATGCTATAAGGGGTATATTCAATTGAAGTCGAAAGCTGCCGTCTGTCGAAAAGACGGCAGTTTTCGACTTTTTAAGGTCGAATCGTAATTCGACCTATTCAATATAACCCAAAATTTTTCGACAAGTCGATGAGTTCGACTTGTTGAAAAGCACGTGGATTGGCGGAATAGCTGCCGATCCACGTGCTTCTGTCGAAAACGACATAAAAAAATGTCGGACTTTGATGTGGGACCCAGAGGAGGAGAGGGGGGAGAGCTGCAGGGAGACGGGGGACAGCCGCCGGCAGACTGAGAAGATCAGCACTACAGCACAGCGCTGCAGCAGGATGTCACACAGCCGCGCCGCTCACGGCAGCTTCCACCCGGCTCCAGCAAGTGAGGTCATGCTTGCTGGAGCCGGGTGGACACTGCCGTGAGGTCGGGCGGATGTGTGACATCCTCCTGCAGCGCTACTGTAGCGCTGATCTCCTCCGTCTGCCGGCGGCTGTCCCCGCTGGTCTCCCCGCGGCTCCCCCCCATCTCCTCCTCTGGGTCCCACATCTCAATTCGACTTGAAAAAGTCGAATTGAGATGAGATTTGAATAGGGGTTGTCGGATCCATTCCAACAAATGCATGTCGTAATGGATCCGACGCTAATTGAATATACCCCTAAGAATTGTGTCTGCCTTGTTTAGCTTCGGTTGGAGCTGAAGCATAGTGTACTGTTCATTCAAATTACCAAGCACCTTTACTGAAGCTGTCATAGACCTACATTCAACTTTATATTAAGTCCTGCTGTGAACTTAATTATTTTATTGTGCCCCTTCCCTCTAAAAAAAAATGCATCTCTGCCCCCATGCCACACACACACTCCTTGCTTTCACCAGCATCACCCCAGCAGGCAGCGTCAAATTAAGGGTCACATGGGCCTGGGCTGGAAATGATCAAGGGCCTATTGTGAGAATTAGGGGAGGTGTGGCCAGTGCCATGTAAGTGTATACAAATAATTGAGGCATGGCCCCCCTCCCCTCGACCATTTCATGAACACCAGTAAGTTTCTGACAAGATCATATAGTAGAGATGTGTGGCGGGCACTTTTCGGGTTTTGTGTTTTGGTTTTGGTTCTGGTTCCATGCTCGTGTTTTGGATCTGGATTGGATTTGCAAAAACCACCCTTTCGTGTTTAGGTTTTGGATCTTGATCATTTTTGAGAAGAAAAAAAACAGCTAAAATCACAGAATTTTGGGGTAATTTTGATCCTACGGTATTATTAACCTCAATAACATTCATTTCCACTCATTTTCAATCTAATCTAACCCCTCACACCACACAATATTGTTTTTAGGCCAAAAGGTTGCACCGAGGTGCTGTATGACTAAGCTAAGCGACACAAATGTGCGGCACAAACACCTGGCCCATCTAGGAGTGGCACTGCAGTGTCAGACAGGATGGCAGATTTAAAAAATAGGCCCCAAACAGCACATCATGCAAAGAAGAAAAAGAGGTGCAAGTGTTATGATTCCTGTACTCCAGACCGGAGGAGATCTTATGGCAGAGGTCTGAGTACAGGGAAAATAAGCTGGTTGTGGGAGCAGGAGAGCCTAGTAACCCCTGGCACCCTAACTCCGTTGTCTCGCCCGTGTTATCAGAAATCCCCTGCGAGACTATGGTTGCTTGAGCCCATGGCAGCCGCGTTCGAAGGGCGGATTATGTCTGCCCAACCCCGATGCCCCCGCAGGTCTTAAAGGGAGACAAGGGGAAGTCCGAGACAGGGTGATAACAAGGGGCCCTCTGACTAAGCAACCAGGCCAGGGGTTACAAGCTAACTAACTTAAACCAAAGGTATGTGCGGACTAGCCGCCAGGGAAAAGGACAACCAAAGATCCCCTGATCCGTTACTCCTATCCAGCACCGCTGGATACCAGAGTGGATCTGTGGGAGCGGAATCCTCCGCAAAAGCTCCAGAACACAAGTAAACAAAATAATAAACAGTAAGCGGACAAGCCGCAACACACGGCTGAGCCGCGACTCACGAACACCACAAGATGTTAAAGGTGCTTGGTCAGACTCCAGGAACAGATGACAAACTTCCGAGTACAGGATCTCTGAGGACAGGAACAACCGGATTGAGCAGGACTGGAAACTCTCTGTAGCAGACACAGGCAAACAGGAAGCTATCACCGGCGTCTGTAAGGAGTCCTGAGGGTGCCTTTATTCAGGAACCCTCCAATCAAAATCCAGACAGGGTAATCAACTGAAATGCTGTGCAGCTTGCATGCTGCACGGCCAGCACACCATGAGGTAATCAGGACAGACCCAGCAACGGGGAACGCGGCTGAACGTGGCGTCCCCGTTGCTAAGGTCAGAGCGGCTCCGTGCGCCCGGCGTCTAGCGTTGCCAGGGAGCCGGCGGCTGTACGCGCACGGCGTCCCTGGTTGCTAGGCGCCGGGCCGCACCGACGAGCGGACCCCGGCGCCTAACAGTACCCCCCCCTTGAGGAGGGGTCAAGGAACCCCTAAAGCCGGGTTTCTGAGGAAATTCTCGAAAAAATGCCCTTTTGAGCCTCGGGGCATGAAGATCCTCATCCAGGACCAAAGACCTTTCCTCTGGCCCATAACCTCTCCAATGTACCAAAAAATAAAGCCGACCCCGGGACAACTTGGAATCGAGAACCTTCTCCACCAAGAACTCCTGCTGACCCTGTACATTTATAGGTGATCTCCCCTGAGATATTTTACGAGGAAATCTACTGGACGAAACATATGGTTTCAGTAATGAGCAATGGAAGGTATTTCCGATCCGTAAAGTTTTTGGTAAACGTAACCGGAAAGCAACTGGATTGACTTTTTTGATAATGAGAAATGGTCCAATAAATCTAGGACCCAATCTGGCTGAGGTTTGTCGAAGTTTAATGTTGCGAGTCGACAACCACACCCTGTCTCCTACTTTAAAAGTGCACGGCCGCCGGAGCCTGTCAGAAAATCTTTTTTCCCGGAATGCTGCTTTTCTGAGAGCCAAGTGCACTTTTTTCCAAATAAGTTTAAGATGAGAGGTCAGGGCCAGAGAGGAGACAGAGGAATGTTGAAAAAATGAATTAGCTCTGGGGTGAAAACCAAAAACTGCAAAAAATGGAGACACATTGGTGGAGGAATGACAGGCATTATTATAAGCAAACTCCGCCAAAGGAAGAAACTCAGACCAGTCATTTTGGAGTTTGGCCGAGTACAAACGCAAATATTGTTTTAGAGATTGGTTAACTCGCTCAGTCTGCCCATTGGATTTGGGATGATAACCGGACGTTAAAGATAATTTCATCTTTAACGAAGCACAAAAAGACTTCCAAAATTGTGCAATGAATTGTGGACCCCTATCAGAAACAATATCAGTGGGTAAGCCATGGAGTCTGAAAACATGGCGGAGGAACAAGACTGCCAATCCCTGGGCAGATGGCAATCGGGGAAGAGCAATGAAATGGGCCATTTTGCTAAAACGGTCCACTACCACCCATATGACTCGGCATCCGGCTGACAGAGGGAGGTCCACCACAAAATCCATGGAGATATGCGACCATGGCCTAAGGGGAACATTCAAGGGCATAAGTTGACCTATAGGCAAAGAACGGGGAACTTTATGCTGTGCACAGACCTGACAAGAAAAAACAAACTCTTAATGTCTTTGGAAAGACCAGGCCACCATACTGAGCGGGAGACTAATTCCAAAGTCTTAGCGATTCCCGGATGCCCGGCAACCTTGCTATCATGAAACTCCGCCAAAACAGTAGCTCTCAAAAACTCAGGGACAAAAAGACGACCAGCAGGAGTATTTCCAGGAGCTTGATGTTGAAGCAGCTTTAACTGGGTAAATACATCCTGTGTGAGGCCTGCCCGAATGACTGAAGACGGAAGTATGGGAGTAACAGGACTATTGTCTTGAACTGGAAGAAAACTGCGTGACAGGGCATCTGCCTTAGTATTCTTGGAACCTGGCCTGAAGGTGATAATGAATTTGAAACGAGTAAAAAATAAAGCCCAACGAGCCTGCCGGGCATTCAGTCGTTTAGCAGATTCAATGTATTGAAGATTTTTGTGATCAGTCAAAACTGAAATGGTATGGGTCGCTCCTTCAAGCCAATGCCTCCACTCCTCGAAAGCCCATTTAATAGCCAGCAATTCCCGGTTACCAACATCGTAGTTGGATTCTGCAGATGAGAATTTCCTGGACATAAAGGCACAAGGATGTAATTCAAGGGAATCTGGATCCTTCTGAGAAAGGATAGCCCCAACTCCAACCTCCGAGGCATCAACCTCAACAATGAAAGGCAATTCTGGGTTGGGATGTCTAAGGACAGGGGCTGAGACAAAGGCTTGTTTCAAGGCCTGAAAAGATAACTCAGCTTCACATGACCAATTGGTAGGATCTGCTCCCTTCTTAGTAAGTGCCACAATGGGAGCAACTAGGTCAGAGAAAGAGTGAATAAATCTTCTATAGTAGTTCGCAAACCCTAAAAAGCGCTGAATTGCTTTTAAGTTGGTGGGTTGCGCCCAACTAAGGATGGCTTGGAGCTTCTTTGGTTCCATACGGAATCCCCGAGGGGAAATAATGTACCCTAAAAAGGATACCTCCGTGACATGAAATTCACACTTCTCCAGTTTGGCATATAGGTGATTTTCACGTAATTTCTTTAGCACCTGACGCACCTGGGTAACATGTTGTTCTACAGAGTCAGAATATATCAAAATATCGTCTAAGTAGACTACAACGAATCTTCCAAGAAATTCACGGAGCACATCATTAATGAGATCCTGGAAAACTGCCGGAGCGTTTGACAGGCCGAATGGCATAACCAGATACTCATAGTGGCCTGATTGAGTACTGAATGCCGTTTTCCACTCATCCCCTGACTTGATTCTGATGAGGTTATATGCTCCTCTAAGGTCAATCTTAGAAAAAATCACAGCCGAACGTAGCTGATCAAAGAGGACAGAGATCAGCGGCAGAGGGTAAGTATTCTTTACTGAGATTTTATTCAAAGCTCTAAAGTCAATGCAGGGTCTGAGTGAACCATCCTTCTTCTCTACGAAGAAGAAACCTGCACTTAAAGGGGATTTAGATGGCCTGATAAAACCTTTCCCAAGGCTTTCTTTCACATACTCATTCATGGCCACAGTTTCAGGACCAGACAATGCATATAACCTTCCTTTAGGCAATGTGGCACCAGGAATTAGCTCAATGGCACAATCGTAAGGCCTATGGGGAGGCAGAATATCCGCATTGCCCTTGGAAAACACGTCAACAAAATCCTGATATTCCTCAGGAATGGGTGCAGGAACGGCGGCAGCTACTCGGATAGGAAGCGTAATACATTCTTTATTACAGATGGCACCCCATTGTAAGATCTCCCCCGACTGCCAATCAATGATGGGATTATGAAAGGCCAGCCAAGGGTGACCCAGAACCACAGGAACTGCTGGACAATGAGTAAGGAAAAACTCAATCTTTTCAGAATGCAGGGCTCCCACCGAGAGTAAAACAGGAGGTGTACCTAGAGAAATAACCCCATTGGACAAGGGACTCCCATCTAAACCATGCATGGTGACACACCTACCCAAGGTTAACTGAGGAATACCTAAGGCCTTGGCCCATGTTAAATCCATAAAGTTCCCTGCAGCTCCACTGTCCACAAAAGCAGAGACCGAGGAACAGAGGCTGCCAAAGGAAACTTTAGCAGGAACCAACAGTGAGTTATTTGAGGAGATGAGCTGCAGACCAAAGTGAACCCCCTCACAATTCACTTGGTCAGGAAGTTTCCCGATTTGTTCGGACAACTACGGGCAAAATGTCCCTTACCTCCACAGTATAAACAAAGACCAGAATTTTGCCTCCTGGTTCTTTCTTCAGGAGACAGTTTGGAGAGACCTATCTGCATAGGCTCCTCCATGTCTACAGGAATGGAAAGCACACAAGGAGTAGACCCGACAGATGCCCCTTTTTCAGCCCTCCGCTCTCTGAGCCGACGATCTATCTTAATAGAGAGCTCCATGAGTTTATCGAGAGTCTCAGGAGCGGGATACTGAAGGAGACTGTCTTTTATAGATTCAGATAAGCCGAGGCGAAACTGACTGCGCAGAGCTGGGTCATTCCATCCACAGTCGTTCGACCAACGGCGAAACTCCGTACAATAATTCTCTGCGGAATTCCTACCCTGTCTAAGAGCACGCAACTGACTCTCAGCGGACGCCTCTCTATCAGGGTAGTCATACAATAGCCCTAAAGATTTTAAAAAGGCGTCTACAGACGATAAGGCCGGATCGTCTGTCTTTAAACCAAAAGCCCAGGTCTGAGGATCCCCCTGAAGCAGAGAAATAATAATTCCAACCCGCTGAGCCTCCGTACCTGAGGAGACTGGTCTTAAACGAAAATAAAGTTTACAAGACTCTTTAAAATTAAAAAACTGTTTTCTATCCCCAGAAAAACGGTCAAGCAGATGCATTTTTGGTTCAGGGATGACCCTCGGGGAAGTCCGTAACAGATCTTCCTGTGACCTCACCCGGAGGGACAGATCCTGAACCATCTGAGTAAGTTCTTGAATCTGACTAACTAGAAGCTGGCCAGGATTTGGCCCAATACCGGCGGGATTCATGAGACCGACAAAATCTCCCAACTGAATAAGTGAAAAAATTAACTCCTGTTAATTAAAATTTTTTCTTTTGTCTGGCCGGTGATAATGTTATGATTCCTGTACTCCAGACCGGAGGAGATCTTATGGCAGAGGTCTGAGTACAGGGAAAATAAGCTGGTTGTGGGAGCAGGAGAGCCTAGTAACCCCTGGCACCCTAACTCCGTTGTCTCGCCCGTGTTATCAGAAATCCCCTGCGAGACTATGGTTGCTTGAGCCCATGGCAGCCGCGTTCGAAGGGCGGATTATGTCTGCCCAACCCCGATGCCCCCGCAGGTCTTAAAGGGAGACAAGGGGAAGTCCGAGACAGGGTGATAACAAGGGGCCCTCTGACTAAGCAACCAGGCCAGGGGTTACAAGCTAACTAACTTAAACCAAAGGTATGTGCGGACTAGCCACCAGGGAAAAGGACAACCAAATATCCCCTGATCCGTTACTCCTATCCAGCACCGCTGGATACCAGAGTGGATCTGTGGGAGCGGAATCCTCCGCAAAAGCTCCAGAACACAAGTAAACAAAATAATAAACAGTAAGCGGACAAGCCGCAACACACGGCTGAGCCGCGACTCACGAACACCACAAGATGTTAAAGGTGCTTGGTCAGACTCCAGGAACAGATGACAAACTTCCGAGTACAGGATCTCTGAGGACAGGAACAACCGGATTGAGCAGGACTGGAAACTCTCTGTAGCAGACACAGGCAAACAGGAAGCTATCAGCGGCGTCTGTAAGGAGTCCTGAGGGTGCCTTTATTCAGGAACCCTCCAATCAAAATCCAGACAGGGTAATCAACTGAAATGCTGTGCAGCTTGCATGCTGCACGGCCAGCACACCATGAGGTAATCAGGACAGACCCAGCAACGGGGAACGCGGCTGAACGTGGCGTCCCCGTTGCTAAGGTCAGAGCGGCTCCGTGCGCCCGGCGTCTAGCGTTGCCAGGGAGCCGGCGGCTGTACGCGCACGGCGTCCCTGGTTGCTAGGCGCCGGGCCGCACCGACGAGCGGACCCCGGCGCCTAACAGCAAGGAGGTAGCTGCATGACTAAGCTAAGCGACACAAGTGTGCGGCACAAACACCTGGCCCATCTAGGAGTGACACTGCAGTTGCAGATAGGATGGTACTTAAAAAAACTAGGCCCCAAACAGCACATCATTCAAAGAAGATAAAGATGTGCAATGAGGTAGCTGTATGACTAACCTAAGCGACACAAGTGTGCGGCACAAACAACATGGGACATGCTTAAATTTGTCCAGATGTAATACACGCACAATATTGGTGGCACAGGAGAGCGTACCCCTAAACCACACACAGACGGCAAAGCCTGTAAAATTAATTTGGAAAATAATAACCCGTTTATTTGGAGCTATTATAATAATATGCAGCACAGGCGAGCATACCCCTACACCACACAGGGCAAACCCTGTAAAAATTATTTGGATAATAATATAAGTAATGTATATAAGCCTTTTATTTGGAGTAAATAATATATAGCACAGTACACCATCACTGGACTGATGCAGCACAAGACAGCACCACTGCATTGGACTTATACGCCAGTACCACTAGATTTTTACGGCCGTATCACTGGAATTATACGACAGTATCACTGGACATATACGGCCGTATCACTGGAATTATATGGCAGTACCACTGGACTTATATGGCAGTACCACTGGACTGGATTTATATGGCAGTACCACTGGAATTATACGGCAGTACCACTGGAATTATACGGCAGTATCACTGGAATTATATGGCAGTACCACTGGACTTATACAGCAGTACCACTGGATTTATACGGCAGTACCAATGGACTGGATTTATACGGCAGTATCACTGGAATTATATGGCAGTACCACTGAAATTATATGGCAGGATCACTGTACTGGATTTATACAGTAGTATCACTGGACTTATACGCCAATAGCACTGGAATTATACAGCAGTATCACTGGATTTATACGGCAGTACCTCTGGACATATACGGCAGTATCACTGGACTGGATTCATACGCCAGTGCCACTGGATTTATATGGCAGTACCACTGGACATATATGGCAGCATCACTGGAATTATATGGCATTACCACTGGACATATACGGCAGTATCACTGGATTTATACGGCAGTACCACTGGACTGGATTTATACGCCAGTGCCACTGGGTTTATACGTCAGTACCACTGGACATATACGGCAGTATCACTGTAATTATATGGTACTACCACTGGATATATACATCAGTATCACTGGATTTTTACGGCAGTACCATTGGACTGGATATATCCGCCAGTACCACTGGATTTATATGGCAGTACCACTGGACATATACGGCAGTATCACTGGAATTAAATGTCAGTACCACTGGACATATACGGCAGTATCACTGGATTTATGCGGCAGTCCCGCTGGACATATACGGCAGTATCACTGGACTAGATTTATATGCCAGTACCACTGGATTTATACGGCAGTACCACTGGACATTTATGGCAGTATCACTGGAATTATATGGCAGTACCACTGGACATATACGGCATTATCACTGGATTTATACGGCAGTACCGCTGGACATATACGGCACTATCACTGGACATATACGGCAGTATTACCGGACATATACAGCAGCACAGGGACACCACCACTGGACTGATACAGGACAACACAGCACCACTGCAATGGACTGGACTTATACAGCAGCACTGGACATATGGCAGGAGAGGACACCACCACTGTGACTGAACTGATGCAGCACAAGACACCACCACTGGACTGATGCAGCACAACACAGCACCACTGGACTGGACTTATACAGCAGCACTGGACATATGGCAGCAGAGGACACCACCACTGTGACTAGACTGATGCAGCACAAGACACTACCATTGTACTGATGCATGACAACACAGCACCACTGCACTGAACTTATACAGCAGCACTGGACATATGGCAGCAGAGGACACCACCACTGTGACTAGACTGATGCAGCACAACACACTACCACTGTACTGATGCAGGACAACACAGCACCACTGCACTGGACTTATACAGCTATACTGGACATATGGCAGCAGAGGACACCACCACTGTGACTGGACTGATGCAGCATAAGACACCACCACTGGACTGAGCAGCACAAGACAGCACTGGAATCGCCACCCACTTTCCCTCCCACACAGACACTGAGGACGGAGACACATCCTCTCGTTACACTCTCTGGGACTGGAGTGAAAATGGCGGCAATGCACGGCTCCTTATATGGAATCCAAAACCCGCCAGAATCCGACAGCGGGATGATGACGTTTTGCCTGGTCTGGTTTCTGAGTCAGGTGGGAAAAGTCGAACCAGGCTCGGATCCGGGCTCGCGTGGTGAAGTTCAGTGGGGGGGGGGGCGGGGGTTGGGGGGGGGGTTCGGTTCTCAGGTAACCG
Organism: Pseudophryne corroboree; assembly: GCF_028390025.1. Classification (NCBI taxonomy): domain Eukaryota; kingdom Metazoa; phylum Chordata; class Amphibia; order Anura; family Myobatrachidae; genus Pseudophryne; species Pseudophryne corroboree. Next base: position 268,978,098 of record NC_086453.1, on the reverse strand, counting down.
AACCCGCTCATCTCTAGTATTTATGTATTTAGAATGATACTTCTTGCCAGGATTTAAAGTGGAAAGTTGAACGTTCACTTATATTAACTTTTATTAATATTTGATACATACTAATTTGCATAGTTTACAGAATAATTCTACTAACCCTTCCGTAGAGTGTATTATTGACATTGTAAAATGCATATATGGTATTTGCCTGAAGGTATAATAGATCAGGACTACCTAATCCAGGTATCCATTTGCTGTTTCTGGGGAAGAAAGATACAGGACACAGAGTTCCAGAGTAATAAAACCAGTTTATTGTTTTTCATGTGTCATTTATTGATAACAATGAACAATCGTAAACTGTATGCAAGTGTAAAAAGCTGGTGTTTTCTCAGCAATTTGCAAGTTTGCTGAGGAGAAAGTCTTCATGCATAAAATAAGTCTTTAGTTGAAAAGCAATTGGGACAGTTCTCTGTGTTGAATCCTACTCCTACCCTCTCTGAGGAAGATCCGAAGAACCTGCGTCTAGGGGATAAAGGGTAACGACCTGGTAAGGTGTTCAGCTTTCCAATAATATACTTACCTGTTTACTAACCCTGGTTCAACAGATGAGTGCAATTTTTTTTTCCTGTTGAATTGTATACACATACATAAAATAAAGTCTGGTACTCACTGTTATGTGAAGATGTTAGTGTCATCCCCTTATCCTCCACTCACTGATGGGTGTCAGGTCCAAATGTAGCTCTATACCAAAGCAGAATTTGGAGTTATGTAGCTATATTATATAATGCATTATAGCAGGCTAGCACCAGTCTAGCAGGTGAAATATGTTTGTGCATGTAACGTGTCTGTCCCTGCAACATATACTATCTTTCAGTGTCCACTGGTTAATTTCTGGCCACAGTGTAATCCTGTGTCTCCTAAATCCTTTTCTGCAACTTTCTAAGCCATTTTGTGATTCTCAGACATTTTTCTGGGCATTTATTCCATTGTGGCAGTGAAGACTCTATGGGGTAAATTTACTAAGGTGGGAGGTTTTTTTTTTAGAACTGGTGATGTTGTCCATAGCAACCAATCAGATTATATCTATTATCTTCTAGAAGCAGCTAGATAAATGTTAAGTAGATTCTGATTGGTTGCTATGAGCAACATCACCAGTTCTAAAAAAACCTCCCACCTTAGTTAGTTTACCCCTGAGAAGATTGTATATGTTAGTGGAAACATACAAGTGCATATACCAATTGGGTGATATTTTTGTTTCCCCAAGAGATAAATTATTAAACAGATTAATTCAGACAAGTAGATGAGAAATGTTCTTATGGGGCCCAAACAGTTTAAGAGGGGTGTCTGGGGCACAGAGAGGTGGATGTCATTTGTTGGGTGAAGGTTTGTGAGTAGAGAGGCATGTGGGCAAGTGTATATTGCAGCTACTGGACCCTGCATGTTCTTGAGCTTACGATAAACATCTCTAGGTGTGTTAGTGAACAGAGTTTAACAACATCTTTTTTATAGTTCCTCCTCCTAAATCTTGGATGTAGTCCTTGGTGGAAGTATGGATTTGGGCTATATACCTGGGATTGACTCTGGAAACTCCTGAATGAATAACTAAATGCACGCTAGTAAATGGGCCAGATAGGTAGAGATATGTTGCAGGCAATGCAGCTGTGCAAAGCAAAACTGTGCCTACAGACATAGAACACCATAGAATTTGGCAATCAACATAATATTCAATATTCAGATTGGATTACTACACAAACACACTATTAAGAATAAGCAACAAAATGCATTACATAAGTAATCATGCTAAAACATTGCACAGAAAATCTCTGGTCTGACAGGTACCTGATCCCTCTTAGTAGTTGCGGAACATCAAATAAGCAGAGTAGGCACTGGTCTATGGACCCTGCGCCTTTTAGGGGCCATGCAACAATGGATCAAAATAATATTGATTTGATCTTGAAAGAAAATTACAATCAAACTTTCTTATATTGTTTCCAAAAGATATAAAAAATTAATCAACTGAAATACATGAAAAATTTACAATAAAGACTCTATAGAGAAAATACTGTATTAATGTAATGCATCCATTAGCAATTTACAGTACATATTCCATAGACATCAGATTCACATTACAGTTTCCAGAAATTGTTGGTTGGTAAAATGAAAAACATATTAGGAGAACATTTGCGAGGGGGGCCCTGTGATTTTGACTGCATAGGGGCCTCCATAGGGTTTAATCCGGCACTGGCCCCCATTCCGAGTTGTTCGCTCACTAGCTGCTTTTAGTAGCAGTGCAAACGCTAAGCCGCCGCCCTCTGGGAGTGTATCTTAGCTTAGCAGAATGCGAACGAAAGGTTAGCAGAACTGCTCGTAAAAATTTTCATGCAGTTTCTGAGTAGCTGCAGACCTACTGCTACCTTGTGATCACTGCAGACTATTTAGTTCCTGTTTTGACGTCACAAATACTCCCTGCGTTCGGCCAGCCACTCCCCCGTTTCCCTAGGCACGCCTGCGTTATCTTCTGACACGCCTACGTTTTTTAGCACACTCCCGGAAAACGGTCAGTTACCTTCCAGAAACGCCCCTTTCCTGTCAATCACTCACCGATCAGCCAAGCGACAGAAAAGAGTTGCTCGCCCTTGTGTAAAACTGCATAGTTTTGTGTGAAAGTACTTCGCACATGCGCACTGCGGCCCATATGCATGCGCAGAAATGCCGATTTTTTTTAGCCTGATCGCTGCGCTGCGAACAACGGCAGCTAGCGATCAACTCGGAATGACCCCCACTGTCTCTTAGTGCTGGGGTTGTAAGCACATAACATGTAAATATTAGACTCTTTCTGTCAGCGAAGCGATGGGGAAGCAATCAGTGTATGGGGGAAATGTAATAGGGTCCAAGTTTGCAGAGGTCTAGGATTTTGGCTGAGATTGCTAGTAGTTTTAAAGAGGCATTAATTTACAAGGCAAAACCAAATTAGTTATCCCGGACCTCTGCAGCATCTGCAGACACTGAAAGTGAGCATCTGTAGAAAAGGATTAGAATAGCTTCCTCTAGTATAGTATGTTACTGGTTCTTAATGGGATCCCATCACCAATTAAATGCACCCTAAGAATTAAGGTGTATGTCATATGGTGGTATAGAACCACTTTTCAAATTGCAGCTTTAACATATGATACCCAGGATGATAGCCACCGTACAGTATGTCAATATTGATCATTATGATGGTATAATACAATAAAATAGAAGAGAGAAAACAGGCACGTTAGTGTAATACAATTTAACACACCATTTAAAATAAAATAAATAGCTTATCTGAAAGATCTCTTAATCCATTGTAGGGAGAGGTAGAGTATTGTATGTATTGTCCTTCATGCAAGTGGCTGAACTTTATCAGGAGTGTGTAGTAAAGATGTTCCTTTAGCTATATTTATACCCCATACAATTAATTATGCCTGGGTAATCATGTCACTTCCTGTGTAAATCCACAGGAAGTGTCAATGTTTCCATGGTTAATGGTGTCACTCCCACTTGATCGCTCGCTAGCATCTTTTTTCAGCGTTGCGATCAGGTTAAAACTCAGCAAAACTTTACATGCATATGCACCGCAATGCACAGGCACGTCGTACGGGTACAAAGAGGATCGGTGCAGGGCGATGGAATTAATGAAAAATCCATTCGCACAGTCGATTGCAAGGAGATTGACAGAAAGAGGGCGTTTTTAGGTGTCAACTGACTGTTTTGTGGGAGTGTTTGAGAAAACGCAAGCGTGTCCAAGAATTTGCAGGGCGGGTGTCTGACATCAATTCCGGGACCAAAAAGACTGAACTGATCGCAGCGGCTGACTAAGTCAAGAGCTACTCAGAAACTGCACAAACTGTTTTTGTACCGCTCGGCTGCAAAGGCGTTCGCACACTCGCAAAGCAAAAATACACTCCCCCCTAGGCGGCGACTATCTGATCGCAGCACTGCAAAAAGTTGCTAGCGAGCGATCAACTCGGAATGACCCCATGTGTCTCCAGATAACAGGATGATGTCATACCGTTGGTTGCGTGATGGCCAAGCATGTGCACAAGCACTGAGGGTAAATCCAGTCACAATGCCACACTCATATTGATTGCATCATGCTATCCCATCACGTTTAAACCTAGGATGCTATTTCTCATAGTCCCTAATGGTGGACACAGTAACTGCTATCTTTGATAGTCTTTGGTGGCCATAATATTGCGGTTTCTAGTGGCATAAGAAACAGCTTTTACTGTATATCAATTATTGTCTCCAAAAATGCATACAAATATATATATATATATATATATATATATTTTTTTTTTTTTTTTGAAAAGCAGTCTCAGATACTGGCGCCAACCTTTAAAACATAGTGGAAATAAAAAGTCTTTGCAAATACGTGATCATGTCCTTCTAGTGTTTAAAAAAAAAAAATGGTGTCTCGGGATACACTAGTCCCCAATATTGATCAGGGTGGCAGCTTTCTCCCCTATAGGCCAATTTGGTAGGTCAGCAGGTAGATCTAAAAGGTAGGGAAGAGGAAAATGCGCCTGATAGTGTAATATTTAGAGAATACAATATGTACAAACAGGTCATATTAAATATGTTAGTACCAGATAAATTCTTTTTAGAAGTGCATCAATTTATCCATCTGTAGCTCAGCTCCAATGTTGTGGTGGTGATTATATGCAGATTACTTCATCTGTATAGGCTACATATAGGGGGTCATTCCGAGTTGATCGTAGCTGTGCTAAATTTAGCACAGCTACGATCAATCACACTGACATGCGGGGGGACGCCCAGCACAGGGCTAGTCCGGCCCACATGTTAGTGCCGCCCCCCCCCCCCCCCCCCCCCACAGCAGTGCAAAGGCATCGCACAGCAGCGATGCCTTTGCACTTCAAGAGTAGCTCCCGGCCAGCGCAGCTTTAGCGTGCTGGCCGGGAGCTACTCATCGCTCCCCGGCCCGCAGTGGCTGCGTGTGATGTCACGCTGCCGCTGCGGCCCGCCCCCTGCTCGGTCCGGCCACGCCCGCGCCTGCGTTGGCCGAACTGCTTTTACAAAACGGCGGCCAAATGCCGCCGTTCCGCCCCCTCCCGCCCAACGACTGCCTCTGCCTGTCAATTAGGCAGAGGCGATCGCATCCCTGCTATGGCCTTTGGCCATCTGGCATGCGCCGGCGCACTATGGTGCCGGCGCATGCGCAGTAGGGACCCGTTCGCTCGGATGCGACAAAAAGCAGCGAGCAAACAGGTCAGAATGACCCCCATAAGAAACTTATTCTCATATGATAATTTGGAGGTACATTTATTTATATATCCACATAAAAACGTTAACAACATTTAAAAAATTACAAAATAGTGGTAAGAAAAAAATGAAGAAGAAAAAATAATTACGGTAACTTAAAAAAACACCATAAAAGGTACTTTGGAAAAGTTCTTAAAGATTAGCCATAGATCTCATGATCTGTGTATGAGAAAAAGGTTTCAACACATTTTGTCTCTGTAGGACTTCTTCAAGGGGAGCAGGAGAGTAAAGGCTCTATCTCTCTCTGTGGGTGGTGGTGTCAGCGTGTGCTCTCTAGGGGTGCTGTCCTGTCACTGTGATGTTAGGGGTGCTGTCCTTGCTCTCACTGGTGTATCATGTGCTGTTAGGGGTGCTGCAGCTGTACATGGGTGTTGCTGTCCCAGCTGTCACTGTGTTGTACAGGGTGCTGGCCCTGTCATGTATGCTGTAAAAATTCAGGGAAGCAGTGAAAATAAATGTACACTGGCCCTGTCTTGTTTGCTGTAAAAATTCTGGGGTGCTGTTGTTAAAATAAAAGTACACTGGCCCTGTCTTGTATACTGTAAAATTTCTGGGGTGATGATAAAATAAATGTACACTGGCCTGTCCTGTATGCTGTAAAAATTCTGGGGTGCAGTGAAAATAAATGCACACTGGCCCTGTCTTGTATGCTGTTAAAATTCTGTGGTGCTGTTGGTAAAACAAAAGTACACTGGCCCTGTCTTATATGCTGTCAAAATTCTGGGGTGCTGTTGTTAAAATAAACGTACACTGGCCCTGTCTTATATGCTGTCAAATTTCTGGGGTGCTGTTGTTAAAATAAACATACACTGGCACTGTCTTTGTCAAGTTCAGAAACTTTGGGTAATAGCGTAAGGAGTCCACTGTTTCAATATTATTTCTCTGTGAGTATGAAGATGCAAACACTGAAGGGGGGGAGTCTGAGGATGAGGACGACATCTTGCCTCTGTAGAGCAAGTTTGTGCAAGGAAAGATTAATTGATTCTCTTTTGGTGGGGGACCAAACAAACCAGTCATTTCAGCCACAGTCGTGTGGCAGACCCTGTGGCTGAAATTATTAGTTTGTTAAAGTGTGCATGTCCTGTTTATATAACATAAGGGTGGGTGGGAGGGCCCAAGGACAATTCCATCTTGCACGTCTTTTCTTTGTCTACCACATCATTGCAGGGGTGCTGCCCTATATGAGGTGCTGCCCCTCTACACTATCAGCCCAGGGGTGCTGCCCCACTGCCGTTTAAGTCCAGGGGTGCTGTTGCCTATCTGTTGTGCTGTGTAATTCTCCACGGGTGCTGCCTATGCTGTATAAATCCAGGGTTGCTGCCGTACAATTCCAGGGGTGCTGCTGTACTTGTTCCTAGGTTTAAATAAAATCCTAGAGCAGATATGCAACAAGCTTCAACATCACAAACGGATTTGTGAAAACATAGCCGCAAAGGTCGAAATGGAAATTGCTATTTTGACAAAGTGTTTTTAAAAAGTGGGGAGAGATCACATTTGTGGCCAAAGTCAGTGTGACTCAAAAGAGACAGAATCATAATCCAGAGCAATTGCCGGAGAGGTAAAAGAGAGATTTTCTGCCGGAGCATTATAGAGAGGTTCTTCTTAATTATTTCATGTTAGGGACTCACTTAAATGAATGGCTCCAATGAGTCAACCTTAATTTTGATTTATTATTGATGTTCCAAATTTTGGAATTATTTATTTACAAGATGCACATTTGTTGTACAGGGTTCTTTTCCTAAGGGCTGCGTAGGGTTATTGCAAGACCTCGCGGTGTTAGAAGAACAGAGTTTCAGTGATCTTGCATTGCATCAGCTTTCCATTGCGCTGCATCACTAGATGGGCCAGGAGCTCCTGTGAGGCACAAACAGTAACTGAATGAGGACCAGTATGGAGTCTCATGGTGTCTTGCAGCCAAGAAGACGTCTGGCTTGCCAGGCTGAGGCATGCTGTGGGCACAGAGGTTAGCATTGCTTCCCCCCACAGTCCTACTTATAGTATGAAATTATTTTCAACTGTAGAGTGGTAAGCTCCACTAGGGCAGGGACTAAATAACAAAAAATTCACTGCACAGTCGTGCTTAGTACTGTACAGAACCGACCCAAACTCAACTTGCCCCATCCGGGGCTGCTGTGGGGGCTCAGGAGAGGCTGCTAAAACATCTAAGGGGCTGTTTTATTTAAAAATTAAATATGAAAAAAATCAACAAGACACACAGGTATACTCACATGCGTGTACCTGGGACACAGAGGTATACTCACATGCGTGTACCTGGGACACAGAGGTATGCTCACATGCATTTAACTGGGAGTTGTGAAAAACAAAAATAAGGCATCTGCCACAAAATATGTAAATAAAAATGCAATTAAAAAATGGAAAAAAAGAAACCCACGAGATTTTCACAAAATAAGTCTCCAAATTCCGTGGAGGTGAAATATCCAATCTTGATCCTGTGGTGTACACCAGTTTATTTGCATCCCAGCATTAAATCCGAGATTATCTTAATCCCTGAAAATGGAGAAGGGGGTACAAATTCGGAGGCTTTGGCCCCTAGTTTTTCAGTTTGTCCAGTAATGTGGTAATTATATATTTGCTTGGTTGACGTACTTTCCGTTCGACACCAATATTGGACTGGAGGTGAAAGCATGTGTGTTCCTGATTGCGTGTGCCTCTCTATTTTTTAATCACCTTCTTGACGCTGCCCTCTTCCTCTTGCCTCTTTTCATTCCTACCTCTATATCTGTTTGTTTTTACCCTGTTTTGTTCTATTACTGTTGTTCTAATTGTAAAGCGCAACGGAATATGCTGCGCTATATAAGAAACTGTTAATAAATAATAAATAAATAATGTGAAACATCATCAAAGAAGGAGGTGGTATGTTTGTAGCTAGCTATGATTCAGAGATCTTGGCTTTTTTCCAGGGGGTCCACCTGTCGCTGAAACGATGGGTTTATTAAAGTGTGCATGTCCTGTTTAAACAACATAAGGGTGGGTGGGAGGGCCCAGGGCCCAAGGACAATTCCATCTTACGCCTCTTTTTTTTCTTTGCATTATGTGCTCTTTGGAGCCTAGTTTTTAAAACTGCCATCCTGTCTGCCACTGCAGTGCCACTCCTAGATGGGCCAGGTGTTTCTGCCGCCTACTTGTGTCGCTTAGCTTAGTCATCCAGCGACCTTGGCGCAACATTTTGGCCTAAAAACAATATTGTGAGCTATGAGGTTTTCAGAATAGTCTGGAAATTAGTGGAAATTAATGTTATTGAGGTTAATAATATAGTAGGATCAAAATTACCCCCAAATTCTGTGATTTTAGCTGTTTTTATGGTTTTTTTTTAAAAAACATCCAGATCCAAAACCAAAACCTGAAAAAGGTGGTTTTGGCAAAACCAATCCAGATCCAAAATACGAATGGAGATCCAGATCCAAAACCAAAACACAAAACCCGAAAAGTTTCCGCCGCATATCTCTAGTAACAATAGACAGAAAGCAGCCCCCGAATATCAAACAGGACAATCAATAGGTTATAGTAATGTAGCAACCTTGTAATTGTCAGTTTGGACATTTTGTACCAAAGTGTTTAATTTGTGTATACAGTACATTTCTCATCTTGACAGTTTATTTTCCCGATCCCCTCTTAGTCCTAATTTCATGTTCTCTATTGCTTTAACTGTTAAACCATCCACATCTGAATTATGGAAAGTTTTGAAATGTCTGCAAATTATATGGTGGTCATTCTTGTTTTTAATACTGTGCACATTCTTGGATCCTAATTTTTAATAGTCTCTTTGTTTAGCAGACACACTTTAGTTTGCAGGGGCACTCCACCATATACATTACCCACGTAGTGTTGCAATTAATTACCTCCTTGACCTTATAAGTATTAGAATTATTGTAGTTACTGAAATTACGTAAATTCGGATGTAAAAATGTACATATGGTAACAGTGGTTATACTTTAAAAGTCCGTTTAGTTGTTGATCCCATAGGTCCTCTTTGATCAGTTGTTCTTGTGGGTGCATACTAGAGGCTATGTTGTTATGAAGATTACTGGTCTTTTTAAAAATGATGCTTGGTTTCGGAGGTGATACTGTATCTTATAAAGTACCGTGTCCATTTTTACGATGTCCCAATGTTGTTTTTTTAGGACTCTCCAGATATTGTGGCAGGGACAGCAGAGTTCCACATGAAGGTAATGTGGAATGTCTGGATTTCACAGGTTTAGCAGAGCAAGAAACACAGCAGGACTGAAGGGTTCAGGTGTTGCCTAAATCTGTTGTCAGTTAGAGCAGAGGTTCCCAAACTTTGTGCTGTGGCTCCCTGGGGTGCCTCGGGACACTTGCAGGGGTGCCCTGGGTTGGTGGTCCAGGACCAATTAAAATTATTCATGGTCAATATAATAGGCAAAACCAGTGCTGGTGGCTGCCAGTCATAAAATATGTGGCCAAACAGAAGCAAATCTTGTCCCTCACCACACAACTGACCGTAAGGATGAAATATAAATGCGATCTACTTAATGTAATATTTCTTTCTAAATTTCTCAATAAGAAATTTTTGGCCTAGGGGTGCCGTGAAAAAAAGTCTGATATTCTAGGGAGCCATGATTCAAAATAGTTTGGAAACCACTGAGTTAGAGGCTAGATTAATTAATTAAGCTCCACCTGTTATCTCCTTTTAAGTATGTGTTCAGGACACAGGGGCTTTGGCTCTGACGGTGATTAGCACCCAGAGAGGGGGTGTGGAGATGTCAGGGACAATGATCCTGTGCTATGCTGATGTGAACCTACTGCTATGCTGCTATGCTGTGTCAAAACTGCAAAACTGGTTTATGAAGCTAACCTGATGCTGTTACTTCATTGAGAATAAAAGGTAGCTGTTTGAATTTTTAACCCAGCATATGTAATCCTCTTTTCACAATATGTTTTTCCTGATCGGTGATGGGTGTAATGAAATGAATAAAATTATTCTTCACTTATTTAATTCTATACAAAAAGAGGTCTTCTCGTTTAGTGGCTCCAGTCTTCATCTTAGCTTCTGCCATGAATTCCCTCAGGTAGCCTCTTTCCACAAATCTTTTAGCATAGTGTTCCAGTTCTTCTCCACAGTAAATACAAAAAATGAGTATAGTTTAGCGCTCAGGCCTGTTTCAACAGAAGTAATGTCCAAATATGACCTTTTTATAAGTGCAGTCCTTATATCCAGTGAAGTACTTGTCCGTTGCAACGTACCATCTCTCCAGAAAGAATTTACCTTAAATAAAGCCAGATAAACAATATATTGTGGAGTAGATTATGTACTAAAAGATGCACCAATGTGAAATGTATATTATCCAAAGGGTGCGTAGACCAGAAGGACAGCGTACCAGACTCACACTTTCACAAGGTGATTATTTCCCGTAAAGGTATCTTTAGTCACCAGTCCATTGGCGTTTCTATAATGGGTGCAATGTGTACGGTGCACACGGGACCCTGGGTTCAGGGGGGGCCCACACCGCACACATTGCACCCATTTAAATACTTACCTAACCGGAGTCCAGCTGCGGGCGCAGCATCCGCGGTGGAAATCGCCTCCAAAATGTCCGCCACACATGCGCGGTATCCGAATTGGTCTCTGGATCATGGCGGGCGCCATGTTTCCGGAGACCTGCGCATGCGCAGTAGACTCTGGTACATTGCCGGAGTCTACAGCGCCGTTCAGAGTAGGGGTCCCACCCGAAGGTGCACACAGGCCCCCTCCTCTGTAGAAACGCCCCTGCACCAGTCATCCCATGTGTCAGAAGTCAGAATAGACAATCAACTTCCCACAGTGATCCCGTTCCAGGGACGTACCGTACTCACACAACACTAGATGGTTTAAATCAAGTAGCAGTTTCTTTCATGTGTCCTTTAAATGTATCTTCATTAGAAAGGGAGTGGACTATCCGTCTCCTCATCCAGTTGTAGCATACACAAAAAAGGACCAAAAAAGCTCTTTAGAATGCTTTAAATTAAATTTAATACTAAAAGACTAAATAGTCAAAAAAGTTAAAACCAAACAAAGACCATAAATCGCATCTGAATAGCCCCTCTCACGGAATTTTTCCATCATTTTCTGCATACTTGGTTCCAGCTCCTCATGATTACTTGTCAGTTGCTTTACTCTCAAAAGTTGAGACTAGGGGAGTCCTCTTTTTAAAGCCCAGAGCTGAAAGGGGCCCACCTTACCTGTCACAGTTACATGTGTTATATACATTTTTCGCCATTGGGTGGTACGTAGGGGTCCTTTCAAACTTTTTCCTTGGGTCCTGCAATATATCTAGGTATGCCCCTGGACCTGCTCATTGTAGTGTGGTATAAAATAAACTGGAAGGAATTATAATGTAATATAATATGAATCGGGGCACTGTAATGAGGCACAATATGGATGGGGAGCACTATATATCATAATCTGAATTGGGGATACTGTGCGGCATAATGTGTACTGGCAGCTCTGAAATGTGACATAGGGGGAACTTAAGCACTACTGCGATTCATAAAAGAAACTAGGGCACTACTATGGGGTATTTCATTAAATAAGGCTAAATAAATGATTCAGAAAATGAACTAGGGACTATTATGGGGTATAAAATGAACACTACTACTACTGCAGAAAGGTGTCTGTCTAGAAGCATTGGGACGGGCCGCTTCAAAATGTTGCTATGAAGCCCATAAAGTTCTGGCTATGCCCCTGAAAAGGATGAAGGCTCTGAGCAAACAAGAGTTTATTCCTATCAGTTGGTTTCGAATAGATGGCAGTATGAAGTCTCCTATTCTCCAATTTGAGGTCAACATCTAAAAAGTGAATATTGGTGCGGCTCATCTCAAAGGTAAATTTGATGGGACAATCATAGGCATTGATGTTATTAATACATTCCACAAATAGATCTTGAGACCCAGTCCAGAACAACAGAACATCGTCAACATAACGTGTGTAAAATAAAATGAACTGTGACATCTCAGAATTCAAAGCAAATTACGTTCAATCATGAACATCTGCACGTTCGCATATGATGCGGCCACATGTGACCCCATAGCACACCCCATACATTGCAGGAAGAATTTCACCATTGAACAAAAAATAAATTTCTGGTAAGGGTTAAACGAGGCAGAACATTTTTGGTTCCCTTGTATGCATCACTGGATTCAATAAAAATTTTGGTCGCTTCTATCCCCTCTTGATGAGAGATACTAGTATATAGACTAGTAATGTCCAATGAGCAGAGCCAAGTGTCCAATGGGACAGAGCCAATTCCTTCCAGTTTTTTCAGCAAAGATGTTGTATCCTGTTGGTAAGCTGACTCGACCTGTATGCACGGCTGTAGAAAAAGAAGAATTTGGAAATTGGACTGAATAATGAGTCTCTGGCCGATATAATCAGCCTGCTCAGGTGTCGGTGTACATTTTTGTGTATTTTTGGCATGTAATATGTCAGGGGAACACGGGGATGTTCTGTTTTCAAATATTCAGCTACTTCCGCAGGTAAGTCCCCTTCTTTGACTGTTGTATTAAGTATCCCTTCCAGTCAGAGGCGTAACTAAAGCAGGGCGAGCATGGTGCTTGCCCTGGGAGCCATGGCAGGCCCGGCAGGGGGGGCGCGTATCCACACAAGTGTTTTTTATTATGTCCCCAGCCGCTAGAGCAGGGGTGGGGAACATCAGGACCGAGAACCGTATAAGGCCCTCAAAGCCACTTGATCCGGCCCGGCCAGGCTCACCTACACGAGAGGAGATGCCGAGCGCCCGCTGAGATTTTACCACCAGCGGGCGCCCGGCTCCCCAGCAGCAGCCGGAGGCTGGAGCTCACTCCTGAGCTCCAGCTTCTGGATCAGGCAGTTACACGTGTGGCTGTGCAGCGCTATGGGAGAGACGTCATGACATCTCCAATAGTTTCAAGGAGAGGGAGGGCAGCGGTCCAGAAGCAGGAGCAGGGCTGGTGAGCATTGTGGGTTTTTTTTTTCTTTTAATGTGTGTGTGTAAGCGGCACTACTAGGGGACATATTTAATGGGGCATAACTACAGGGAGCATATCTAATGGGGCATAACTACAGGGGGCATATCTAATGGGGCTTAACTACAGGAGGCATAACAACTGACGGGGCATATCTAATGCGCTAAAACAACTGACAGTGGGCATATCTAATGGGGCATAACAACTGACTGGGGGCAAATCTAATTGGGCATAACAAGTGACTGGGGGCATAACAAGTGACTGGGGGCATAACTACTGACTGGGAGCAGGCTAATTTTTAAGTTGATCATTTTTGTATGGCCCCGAAGGATTTTATAAATATCCAAATGGCCCTTGGTAGAAAAAGGTTCCCCACCGGAGCGCTAGAGGATCCTGCCCCCAAACAGCAACTGAGTACGAGCACTAAACTCAGAACAACATACTGACCCCATTCTTACTTAGTGGTGCCCGTCTGTCTGGGCACGGAGATCATGATGTGAGCCATAGCCACCACTTTCTGCTGTGGCCCAGGGCGACCCTGCGGCTGCTGGCCTCCTGCATGAAGTGGTGTGTGCGGCGCCGCTGTATGGGACTTGGTGCGTTCTCTCTCCCAGGTCTCTTGCTGCTGCAGCTCCGCAGCCTCCCGAACTACAAGCTGCTGGACGTGGTGAGCAGAGCTCCTAGGCTGCTGCGGTGCTCTCCTCAGGCAGCCTTAGCCCCGGGGATACGGTGGCCCTGCTGCAGGAGAATAAGCTCCGCTTCTTGGAGGCCTGGTTCAGGCTGTTCAAGCTGGAGGGCTCCTGAGGCACTCCCTGGGGGCCAGCGGCATCATCACCAGCCCAGGTCTGTGCCTTATGTACTGTATGTGTCATGTGTATCATGTATGTGTGTGTCATGTATGTATCATGTGTGTGTGTTGTATGTATCATGTACTGAATGACATTTATGTAACATGTACTGTGTATTATGCATGTATCATGTGTGTGTCATGTATGTATCATGCACTGTGTGTATTATGTATGTATCATGTACTGTGTGTATCATGTATGTGTCATATAATACAATTTATCAAGAATACACATAAAATAGCAATAATTACTGCATAAACATTTGTAACCAAAAATCAAAATCAATATAAACAATCTAAGATGACAGTGAATGAAGCATAGCAATTTAGATGTAATATAAAATGAAGCTTAAATGAAATTAGCAGAGTTGAGGTCCATTTATTGATAGTATAAAGCTGTTAAATCCAGAATCAATGGGAAGGATTTTTTCCTAAACGCATGAAGTCCACAGCTTTAAATAGAGTGGAGTGGAGATGTTATGCTCACCCCTGACCAAAGATTAGTTCTCACCCGCTACAGGTATTGACCGTACTTTCCCGTCGATGGCAGTGCAGACGTATGAGCTCCAGATAGCTGATCGGTTCCCCCTCTGTAGGTATGCAGGGAGGGGGTGGGAAGGGTGGTCTTCAGTATGCCGAATGTCGGGATCCCGGCACACAGTATACCGGCGCTGGAATCCCGACACCCGGCATACCGACAGGTATTCTCCCTCGTGGGGGTCCACGACCCCCCTGGAGGGAGAATAAAATAGCGTAGAGCGCCACCGTGCCCGCAGCGTGGCGAGCGCAGCGCGGCGAGCACAGTGAGCCCGCAAGGGGCTCATTTGCACACACCACACCATGCCGGCAGTCGGGCTCCTGGTGCCGGTATGCTGGTCGCCGGGAGCCCGGCCACCGGCAAACCATACTACACCCGGTGGGAATGGTGAGTCCACAATACCTAGTCTGCTGATGGGGCTTGTTGCAAAGCGACAGTCAGTTTTTAAATGTTCCTGACGCAGCGGGCGGCTGGGGGTGGACGTATCCACTTCAACTGATAGTTGCTGCTTATTCCCAAAGGCGGACACTCATGCTCTGTAGTCCTCAATGCATTTCTCTGCCACAGCAAACGGCAGTTTCTTCAGAATGTACCTCATGGCCTAGTGTCAGCCTGCCTCCCCAGTCACCCACTACCTTACTGTCACCCCCTATCTCCCTGTCACCTCTGCCTTCCCAGTCACCCACTTTTTCCCTGTCGACCACCATGTCCCCATCACCTGCTATTTTCTTGTCACCTTCTCCATCACTCTCTGCTGTCACCCTCTCCCTATTTACCTCTCCCTGTCACCCTCATCCCTCGGTCTCCTCTATTGTACACCACACTGTTTCCCTTCCATAGCGAGTCTTGATGTCTGTATGATGACTAGTTTCTGTCCAGACTGATGCTTGAGGTGAAGGGCACGGAGAGGAAGTGGCGAGGCACCTGAAACAGAACACCATTTTCTGACCAGATGAAGACCGGCAGGGACACTGCACTCTGCATTACCACCACAGGAGAAGGTAAGCAGAACATAGTGACCTTGGAACATGTTCTCCTCTCTCTGCACCCCATGTCTCCCTCACTAACTGCCCCTGGTCACTCAGCCTCTTTCTCTCTCCTATGTCTTCTTCCCCCCCCCCCCATGTCTCCCTCTCTCTCCCCTGGCCTCTCTATCATGTCTCTCTGTCTCTCTCTCATGTCTCCCTCTCTCTTTCTGCCTTTCTCTCTCTCTGCCCCAGTCTCTCTCTCTCTTCCTCTCCCATGTCTCCTCTCTATGCCCCTTGTCTCTTTTTCTCTCCCATATGTTTCCCCTTCTCTCTGCGCCAGGTCTCTACCCCCCACCCATGTCACCCCCTATCTATGTCCTTGGTCTCTCTCTCTCTCCCATGACTCCTCTCTCTGCCCCTATTTGTTCTCTCTCCCCCATGTCTCCCTCTGTCTCTCTCTCCCGTGTCTCCCTGTTTCTCTGCCACTGGACTCTTTCCCATGTATTTTCCTCTCTTTGCCTCTGGTCTCTCTCTCTCTCTCTCTCTCTCTCTCTCTCTCTCTCTCTCTCTGTCTTCCTCTCTCTCCCATGTCTCCCTCTCTTTTTTGCCCCAGGTCTCTCGGTGTCCCTCTCTCTCCCATGCCTATTTCTCTCTCTGCCCTTGGTCTCTCTATTTATCGCTCTCTCCCATTTCACCCTTACTGTCTGCCCCGGTCTCTCTCCCATATTGCCCTCTATGCCCCAGTCTTTCTCTCTATCTCTCCCATGACTACCTCACTCTCTGTCCCTGTGCTGTGTCTCTCTCTCTCTCCCATGTCTCCCTCTCCTTCTGCCTCTAGTCTCTCTCTGTATCTTTCTCCCATGTATCCCTCTCTCTTTGCCCCTGATCTCTCTGCTCTGCCTCTCCCCCCATGTCTCCCTTTCTCTATCTCTCTCTCTGTCTGTCTGCCCATGGTATCTCTGTCTCTTTCACCCATGTCTCCCTCTGCCCCTGATCTCTCTCTGTATCTTGCTCATGTCTCCCTCTCTCTCTGCCCCTGGTATCTCTCCCTCTCTCTCTGCCCCTAGTCTCTCTCTGTATCTCTCACTCCCCATGTCTCTCTCTCTCCTCCATGTCTCCCTCTCTCTACCTCTGGTCTCTCTTTGTCTGTCTCTCCCCCACCGTCCCCCATGGCTCCCTTTCTGCCTACCCTGATCTTTCTCTCTCTCTCTCTATTACCTCTCTCTCTCTCTCTCTCTGCCCCTGGATGTCTCTTTTTTTCTCTCTACACTTGGTCTTTTTTGCTCTCCCATGACTCCCACTCTCATTGCCTCTGGTCTCTCTCTCTCCATGTATCCCTATCTCTCTCTGCTCCTGGTCTTTTTCTCTCTCTCCCCCATGTCTCCCTCTCTCAGCCCCTGGTCTCATTGTCTGTCTCCCCCCCATGTCCCCCTCTCTCCCTGCCATTGGTCTCTCTCACTCTCTCTCAGCCCCTGGTCTCTCTTTCACCATTACTCACCCAAAAAGTTAAAAAATGCCCCTCCCCAGTCAGTCACACCCCTTTTTTGGGAGCATGCGCAGGGATTTTTTTGTGTATGTGTGTTGGGGTGGCAACATTTTTCATTTTGCCCTGGGCGTTAAAGACCCTAGTTACGCCTCTGCTTCAAGTTCACATTTATATTTCTGGGTCATATCTCTAGAAAGTCTATCATAGACATTTGGGTTGCTCAGTTGGGAATAGATCTCCTTTTTATAATCAGCAATATCAAGGATCACAATACCTCCACCTTATTCTGCAGGCAGGATCATTATTTCATCATCGTATTTTAGAGTTTTAATAGCTTGCCATTCAGCCCCAGTCAGATTAGAAAGTGTCTTATCTTGAAAATAAGAGGCTGCCTCCATACAGACTTTGGATTCCAGACATTTGATGAAACTAGAGATGGAGGTATTATTACAGAATGGATCAAAGCTGGATTTCTTCTTGAATGCATTATTGTTGGCTGCGTCAAGGGTTCCGGTATGAATGGTCAACAGTGTTAAGGAAGACAATCATTAGGTTGACCACTATTGGTCGACATTGACATGGTCGACACAGGCAAAGGTCGACGTGGATTATTTAACTGTTTTTGGTGTCATTTTTTTCGTAACATGACCAGGAACCCCAATTATTGTACCACGTCTCCTTGCATGGCTCGCTTCATTCGCCATGCTGTGGGCAAGGTGTCTCGCTCCGCCTGGCTCAGGTTACTATTCCTAATCATGGTCCACGTGGATGGTAAAGTATGAAAATTTTAAAAATCTATTTTTTTAAAAAAAAGCCATGTCAACCTTTTCATGTGTCGACCATTTTCATATGTCGACCATGGCAATGTCCACCAATAGTGGTTGACCTAATGAGTGTCGATCTTAACACTGTCTGAACGGATACCATGTCAAGGTTGTACATACAGGGTTGTACATACAGGGTTTGTCTTTGCAAAAATCTCTTAATTTTAGTTGTCTGTTAAGACATGTCAAATAAATTTTCAAATTTGTCGAATTTATTTGTCGGCATGAATGAGAGACCCTTGTTGAGAACTGTTTGTTCAGCCTGTGTCAAAGTCCTATTTGATAATTTAAAGATCACATTCTCTTTGCTCGTCCTCGGCCCTTGCATTCTTCTG
Organism: Pseudophryne corroboree; assembly: GCF_028390025.1. NCBI lineage: Eukaryota > Metazoa > Chordata > Amphibia > Anura > Myobatrachidae > Pseudophryne > Pseudophryne corroboree. The sequence continues at coordinate 268,959,846 of NC_086453.1, read as the reverse complement.
CATTGTCCCCCCACTGCGAGTTGGTCCCCATCTCTTCCGCATCTTGCGTGGGTCTTTACCCCTAAAGGAGGCTTGCCAGAGATGATACTGGAAGTTCTCGGGGTTTCACTTAATTCATTAGCCAAGGAGTTACATTCACTTCGAGATGCCGTGGGGGACTGTCGTCTCCTAAATTGTTTCTTTTTACAGCAGTTAGGCCTCTCCTTCATAGTACCCGTAAGCCATGAATATACTTTCTGCTCCATATAATATTTATTTACCAACTCAAATTTCTTCTTCGTGAATGTAACAAGTTCCCTTTTGAACGTAGCTGTTTGCTGTTCAAGTTTCACCAACCAGTCGCAAGTATTGTCATTGCACAGCTGCTCTTTATGCAGCAATTCAAATTGAGAGATATTTCTCTCTAACCACTGCAAGCTCTCTGGCTGATTCTTCTATGACCAAGGACATTAAGTCAAAGGAACAATTATTTAAAACTGCAAACCATCTTCTGCAAAATTTGTTATTATAACACCTATCGTTGGTATATTCCTTACACAAAAGCCCCTAGGGCTCTTCTTCTCCTTGTAATATTTAGACAAAGTCCCACCATGCATCAATAATTACATTTTTTTTCTTGTGTGAATATTTTTCTTCTTGTTGAAATTATTTGGAACACCGTCCTTGAGGGTAGCAGGACTCATCGCTGTTTTTAATTTCTTTATTTATCGTTATTGTCATTTATGTGGGCAGGGGTGTATTTAGACATCATGGGGCCCTAAGCAATATACAGATTTGGGGCCCCCCTCCCTCAAACAATCGACAGCACTATAGTTTACATCCTGATTTATGCCTCTTACATTATTTGTTGTTTTTCCACCTCTATTACAGTATATTACTTTCCTTCTTCACTGATTGCATGTGGGCCTAATTCAGAGCCGATCGCTGCAATGAAGCCCTTTGTGGAGTGCGCACCTCACTGGTGCAATCGCCTCTACCTTATTGACAGGCAGAGGTGGTCTCGGGGGTTGAAGGCGGCGTACCAAAGGCGTTAGAACGCTGTTGGGTGAAGCATGGTACAGACAATGCAGGCGTGTCCATACCATTGCTGGGACGGGCCACAGTGGCTGGATGACGTTACACGCAGCCGCTATGACCCAAAACATGGAGGGTAGCCGTCTGCCAGCGCAGGTAGGGAGCTATTCGGCGGGTGCGAAAGAATCTCCGCCGTGCAATAATTTCACACATGTGCAGGGGGAGGGGGGGGGGGGGGCAGGGCCTGACATGCGGGATGGACTAGCCCTGTGCTGGGCGTCCCCCCGCATGTCTGAGAATCTGATTGTAGATGGACTAATTTTAGCACGTCTACGATCATGTCCACTCATCAACTGCATTTTATATCAGCATTTTATAATACACAGTATTACCCTCTTCAGTCAGTGTGACTGTATTGATAATATATCAGTGCCCCATTGAATGTAGCAGGCAGGCCCGCATCGTCAATACACAGTAGTACTTAAAATAGAGTATAATGGCATATTGATATATCATCAGTCAAGGGAGGTCTTGGTCCACTGGAAATGCTCTCCATATAGCCATATAAGCTGGTCCTCCTGGGACCCACAGGACCACTGAGACCCATAGTGCCCTAAGCAGCCTCCTTGGTTCCCTTGTGGTAAATTCTCCTTTGCTGTGAGGGAGGTGAAACTCAGAAATTAAGAAAAATGCAGAGACCTACTGTATAATTTTATATCTATCTATCTATCTATCTATCTATCTATCTATCTATCTATCTATCTATCTTTATGTCTCACCCCTTTCATGAAACTGCTCCTCAACTTTGACCTCCTGTTTAATTGCCATTCTTCCTGACTTAAAGACCTCAGTGTTTTTATTATTAAACATCTTCATTCTCTCTTGAAATATAGCTATGCATATGTAATGGGAAAGAGATCTGGGTGAACACCTGGATGTTTAGGATTGGTCTGGTGCCTCCATATAATCTACAGTGGTACCTACTAGGCTACATGGAATCTTCAATTCAGTTTCTCCTTTTTGTTTAATGGGTTTCCCAGACACTGGGTCCTTCTTCCATATCTGGTGACCCTGTTCCATTATAGAGTTATTCAGGACAGAGTTTTGTCAACTACACAATTATCCCCTTGGTTCTTAAAGTCCCATTTCTACCTAAATACAGATGTGTCCTCAAACATCGTTGCTCATAGTTATGGCATTGGTTATGTCCCACGCCATGTAATACACAGTTTAATCGCTGGGTGGCGAATGCTCCACGTTAAGATTACAGTGCTGAATACAATGCTGTGGCAGTAGACAGTTATCTGTGAGAGGCTGACCAATCACGTTCTTCCCTTTATAAAAAAAAAAAAATCCCCTTCTACAAAATACAATGCCACACTGCCACCCTGTTCACACTATTCATTTTGTCATTATATAGAGTACTAAGTTCGGGATTTTATTCGCATAAACAGCTTTATTATCTCAGAAAGCTTTCCAGGTTTTGTTCCTATCAAATTGATAGAAACATGTAATCCACTGTATCACTCGGTTCCTATCTCATTAATATGACTTGTAGATGGTCTCCATTGTTGTGCCGCCATTTACATTACACAGTATACTGTAGTACACAATCTAAACATTATAACATGCTTGCCAGACATGTTCTCTCAGTGCTGCTACTTGCCTGATGATATCTCTGGAAATCTCACAACCATCAATCTCACCACCACTGTATCTACCCACCTGTAGAAGGTTTGATTTGTCTATGAGATGGAGAGCATGACTAGCATCCTCTGGATCATGCTTATGCTCAGGCTCATCTGGATCTTTCTCCAAAAAGTGGTCCCTTGGTCTTCCCACATTGGTTCTCCCACCTTTTCTTTTTGAGATATGACTTTCCCTTCAATTCCCTTTTAACTCTTTGTCTACCATTTCCAATGCTTTTTCCAGCTGTAGCCCAAGGACTCTTTTTTCCTCCTCCTTTGCTCTTTTTCCTTTACTTCCTCATTCACCCTTTCTCTTCATCTTCTCTGCTCCTATTTGAAATTAGTAAACTTAGTAACATAGTAACTAAGGTTGAAAAAAGACAATTGTCCATTGAGTTCAACCTATTTGTGGTCTCCTATGCAGTCTTATTATAGGACTAGTTATTTTTATGTTAGGACTAGGTATATTAACTATAATGCGTGCCTCCGCACCATAACCCTGAATATCTTTATCCAATAGGAATTAATCTAACCCATTCTTAAAGGTGTTGACTGAGTCCGCAGTTACTACTCTCTCAGGTAGGGAATTCTAAACACGTATTGTCCTTACTGTGAAAAAACCTTTTCGCCTCAATGTGCGTAAACTCCTCTCCTCTAACCTAAGCGAGTGACCACGTGTTCTCTGTGCTGATCTTATAGAAAACAGGTCCCTCCCAAGTTCTGTGTATTGACCCCTTATATATTTGTAGATGTTGATCATGTCCCCTCTTAGTCTCCTCTTTTCCAATGTAAACATGCCTAGCCTTGCAAGCCTTTCCTCGTATTCCAGCGTCTCCATGCCCTTGATTAGTTTGGTCACCCGCCTCTGAACCTTTTCTAGCTCCAGGATATCCTTTTTGTAATATGGTGCCCAAAATTGCACACAGTATTCAAGATGAGGCCTCACTAGTGATTTATATAATGGGAGTATAATACTCTCGTCCCTTGCATCAATTCCCCGTTTTATGCATGCTAATATCTTATTAGCCTTCTTTACTGCACTCCTACTTTGGGTACTGCTGCTTAAATTGTTATCTATGTGAACCCCTAAGTATTTTTCCAGTACAGAAACCACTAATATTACCCCATTTAGTATGTATGTGTTATTTTTGGTCTTGCCCCCACAGTGCATTACCTTACACTTGTCTGTGTTGAATCCTATTCTCCATTTTGCTGCCCATGCTTCCAGTTTAGTTAAGTCGTTCTGAAGAGACTCAGCATCCCCCTCCGTATTTATAAGCTTACACAATTTGGTATCGTCTGCGAAAATTGATACCATGCTCTCTAGACCTACTGTTAGGTCGTTGATGAAAATGTTGAACAAAAGTGGTCCAAGTACAGACCCTTGTGGCACACCACTTAGTACTTTAGTACAATTTGGAAATGATCCATTGACCACGACACGCTGCTCCCTATTATCTAACCAATTACTGACCCAAGTGCATATTGTGCTCCCTAGCCCTATTTCTTGTAGCTTGTAGATAAGACGCATGTGTGATACAGTGTCGAAAGCTTTGGCAAAGTCTAAAAAGATTATATCCACCTCCTTACCCAGATCCAGGTTCGCACTTACTGTTTCATAAAAGCCAAGTAAGTTGATCTGACATGATCTTTCCTTCACAAATCCATGTTGGTTCCTTTTAATGACCTTATTTGCTTCAAGGAACTTTGAATACTGTCCCTTAGAATACCTTCCAATACATTACCTACTTTAGATGTAAGACTAACTTGTCTTTAATTACCTGGTTTAGCTTTGCTCCCCTTTTTAAATATTGGCACTACCTCCGCTATACGCCAGTCTTTGGGAACCATCCCCGATTTAACCGAATCCTTGAAGATCAAAAATAGAGGTCGTGCAAGTACAGCGTGCAGCTCCATAAGAACCCTCGGGTGAATTCCATCGTGACCAGGTGACTTATTAACCTTTAACTTTTTTAATCAGTCACAGACTACCTCCTCACATAAATAAGCATTTAGCAGTGGGACATTATCTTTGTTGAGATTTTGTGTTAGACCCAGCACTTGGTCCTCTCTGGTAAATACCACTGAAAAAAACTTGTTTAGTTTGTTTGCTATGTCATTATCATTTTTTATTAAGACTCCCCTCTTATCCTTTAAAGGGCCTATACTCTCCTTCTTTAGTCTCTTGCTGTGGATGTACTTAAAAAAAAATTTGGGATTCACATTGCTTTCCTTTGCTACTAGTTTTTCAGTTTCTACTTTAGCCGCTCTTATTCCTTTTTGCATATTTTGTTACAGTCCTTACAGTGTTGAAATGACACCGCATCCCCCTCAGATTTGTATTTTTTAAATGCTCATCTTTTTTTGTCCATTAATTCCTTTATATTTTTGTTAAACCACATTGGTTTGGGATTTTTATTCCTTTTTTTGCTGCTGGTGGGAATAAATTTACGAGTATTATTAATTAGCAGTGTTTTTAATACATCCCATTTCTCTGTAGTAGTTTTTCCTTGATACAGAATTTCCCATTCAATGTCCCTTAACGCTTCCTTCATCATGTCAAAGTTGGCTTTGCTAAAGTTTAGAGTCCTAGTTGAGCCAGTATAGGACTGCTTATGAAAACTGATATTGAATGTGACCATATTGTGGTCGCTGTTACCTCTGGGCTCTCCTACTTCAATATTTGATACCAATTCCCCATTGTTAGTTAATATCAGGTCTAAGATTGCATTGTACCTAGTTGGTTCCTCGATTAATTGAACTAAGTAATTATTCATTTAGCATGTTTAAAAACATATTGCCCCTAGCAGTATCACATGAATTGATTTTCCAGTTTATCTCGGGATGGTTAAAGTCTCCCATCACTACTATGTCTCCTACTCCTGCTGCTCTCTCAATTTGGTTCAGTAACAAATTCTCGTCAGACACATTAATGCCTTGCGGCCTGTAGCATAACCCCAATAATAACCTCTTTATTCCTTTACCCCCGCATGCAATTTCTACCCATAACGTCTCAATAGTATTTACAGTCCCTTCTTGAATATCTTCCTGTATAACAGGTTTTAGAAATGGCTTTACGTAAAGACATACCCCTCCACCCCGTTTATTTAGTCTGTCTCTCCTGTACAGCGTGTAACCCTCTAGATTGACTGTCCAATCGTGAGATTTGTCCCACCACGTTTCAGTAATCATATTCCCTGCTTGCTGCGAGGATTTCTAGTTCCCCTTTTTACCTGTAAGGCTTCTAGCATTTACATACATACAATTGAAATATGTATTTCCCCTTATGGTAGGGACATCATAATTCTTATCCTGTAAAGATGACCCATTATCGTCGTTGGATACTGTTATTCTAAAACCCTTTTTAGTTCCCATACTACTACCTTTGCCGTCTGCTCTATTCCTCCCCAATACTCCTCCCCCATTTTGTTCACTAACGCCACCCCTGCTAATAATTTCTTGCTAAACCCTGCCCCCAGGCACCTAGTTTAAAATCTCCTACAACCTTCTAACCATCTTTCCCCCCAGTACCGCTGCCCCCTCCTCATTCAGGTGCAATCCATCACGACAAAAAAGATGGCGCCTGACTGAGAAGACCGCCCAGTCTTCTAGGAACACAAACCCTTCTTTCCTGCACCAATCCTTAAGCCACACATTTACCTCCCTAATCTCCCTCTGTCTCCCTGGGCTAGCGCGTGGCACGGGTAATAATTTGGAGAATATTACCTTAGATGTCCTTGCCTTAAATTTCTTGCCTAATTCCCTATAGTCTTTCTTAAGGACATCCCACCTTCCACTAACTTTGTCATTGGTGCCAACGTGCACCAAGACAGCTGGATCATTTCCAGCCCCTCCCAACAATCTATCTACCCGGTCCGTGATGTGCCGCACCCGAGCACCTGGGAGACAACAGACCGTACGGCGATCATGGTCCCAGTAGCAGATTGCCCTGTCTGTCTTCCTAATAATGGAATCCCCTACCACCACAATCTGACTAGGTACCTTACTAACTTTTATCCCATCTGCTCCTGCTCCTCTGGTTGCTAGATGGAACAGTCTCCTCCGGCACCGTCATTTCCTCACTATCATCCTCCGATTCCTCGTCCAGTCGTGCAAATTTATTCGGGTTTGATAGTTCAGAGATGTCGAGCCTCCCCCTCTTTTTCTTCCTTCTAACTGTGACCCAGCTAACTGCCTGGTCATCCTCATCTACCAGTGACCCCTCCCTCAACTCCTCCACCATTCTATCTAAACTTCGCTCGAGATTGTGAATATCCCTCAGTCGCGTAACGGTTTGCTCTAGATCAGTTAACTGGGCTTTCAGGGCAACGGTTCGCACACACCTTGTGCAGATGTAATCACACTGGGACAGTTGCTCCAGGTGCGCGTACATCTTGCACGACATGCACTGAGTGAAATCCCCAATCCCAGCTCCACTCATATTTTTGTAAGGTCTAACTCACTGTTACCCAAGAAGAAATACAGAAGCAAAACAATCTAGGTAAAACACTCACTATACAATAATGAAGTTTGGCTTATACTTATCTATCGTTTGCGTCCCCTAATCCTTCGCTTTTATACAGCAGTAGTCACCGGTTCCTTCGCTTTTATTCAGCAGTCTCCATCCCCTTCCGTCCTCTCCTCTGATGTCTGCAGCAGCAGTCTTCCTTGCCTCCTTGTGCAGCTCAGCAGTGGATTCAGACCCCGCAGGCCGATTGTGGGTCCCTGGTAGTACCTGCTGGCAGCAGCGGTAGGCTCTTTCCCCACTGGAAGCATCCCTGGGCAGTACCTGCTGCTGTTTCAAACTCACAATACACTTAAAAATCCAAGCTGTCACTTTAGAATGCAAGCCTCCTTCCAATGAGTTTCCAAGTGGTTTTTCTAGCAACTTGTTCAAAATATCTGCAGTGTAATATTTTATATTTTTGCATTCCTCCGTCCTCTGCGTTAGCATGTCTGTATTGTACCCACTTGGTGCCGTATTTTGAATAAACTGAAAGCAGTCTGAGTCCAGCCAAACATTTATTACTATAGAATAATGTAGATTTAAAAAAAAAATTGATTTTGTAGGAGGAACAAAAGTACAGCAAATCTGGAATCCTGGTTCAGTCCCGAACAGTGATACACCATGCCCTTTATGCTTTGGATGTTGGACACTCTGGATGCTGAAAACACACATGACCTTCAGGACATTTGGACACATACAATTGACTCCCAAATATGTTTCAGACACTAGATATACCTTGTGTTCCATATACTAGATGGGCATAGCGACACTACGGTAGATGTTCAGTATCAAACCTTTTAAAGAGGAAAAGTGAAGAAGTTGCTCATAGCAACCAATCAGCTTCTCCCTATCACTTTATAGCTAGAAACAAATAGGTTGCTATGGGCAGCTTGTCCTCTTTAGAAGGTTGATATACCTCTTTGGTATTTGTACTGCAGCTTGGAAATAATTAGTTTCCGAGAGCTGGATATACCCAAATACCATTTATACTAGGTATTTGGGGAAATGCTTTCATTCATATGCCAGTAATATGATGTGCATTTGCTGTATGGCTCAGTATTGACCTCAGGCAAACACACTTTGTTATGAAAGCCATCTGTCTAATTGATCCAGAAGCTGGATGTCTGATAGATTAGACATGGATGTGTGCATAAGAGAGTTGATCTTAAATAAAAGTAAAACAATTTATAATCTGCATTTGCATATATATCATATTAATGATATTATACTGTAGTTAGAAAACCTAAGAACAGCAATAATCAATATAGCTCTACCTATAATTTGATTATAGCTGACAATTTAGTTTTTTTATAGTTTTGGGTGCAACATGAATTTAAAGCTGTGGATAATTCAACAATCACAGTTATATCAAGCTCAGCGCTGGCTCCTGGCTCCCTCCTGCAGTACGGAATACCTTGCTGTCTGTGCCTAGACATCAGGAACTGAGGAATTGACTGTTCTTCCTGGCTTACTGACAAAATGTAACCGTTGTGAACAAGTATTAGTAGCTTAGTGGTTAATGGTGCTGCTGACTGTATGACAATTTTACTACGATGCATGCTTGGAGATCGTGGTTTGAAGTCCCAGAACCAGCTATTTGTGTACTCAGTCATGTCACTGTGTTTCTCACAGTCTCTCTCAAAAACTAAATTCCAAACTCAAACTTTGAAAAGAAAACTAATAGAACAACAGTTAAATATTCTATAAAGTAACTTATGCTGTAAATGTGGCGTGCCTAAGGGGTCTATTTATTAAGCACAAAAAAGCGCTCAATCCCCAAATACATTGGAGGGTTTACACACTTTTGATCATTGGACTAAGGGCCTGAGTCAGAGTTGTACGCTAATGCAATTGCAGTTTTCTGGGCTACGGAACTGCTAATGTTAGCAAGTGAAGCTGCCACCCAGAAATACAATGAGATGCCCACCGGAGCCATCGCTACTCATTCACATTCGCGTACACATTCTCAGCCTATACGCAAGAAACAAGGAACATCGACTGCTCGAGAAGGTCTATAGCTATGCATGTTGAACAAGGCAGTAGCAACGCAGGAGCCATGTTTTCCTGCATACATGATTGCAGCTGAGCATATACACAACAAGAAAACGGCCATGACACACCTGCATTTTTGCCGCCATTCCTGGCTAACTCCCTTAAACCGTCGCTTCCTGTCAATCACTCTGCAATGAAATCCTATTGCGAGCGGACTTGCAAAGGCACCTTTACATATGCGCAGTGCGATTGCGGAGCATGTGCATTCTGCTGCGGAGCATGTGCATACGCTGTCTTGGCGTAATCCTTGACTCCTCCCTCTCCTTCAAACCACAAATTCAGCTCCTCTAACAAACCTGTCATTTTCATCTTAAAAACATTTCCAGGTTCAGACCTTTTCTCAACCAGAACCAAGACCATTATTCACTCACTGATTATTTCCAGACTGGATTACGGAAATCTCCTCCTAACTGGCCTCCCTGACAATTACCTCTCTCCACTCCAATCTATCCTCAATGCTGCAGCCCGGCTCATCTTCCTCACCAAACTCACTACATCCACATCCCCTCTCCTACAAGCTCTTCACTGGCTTTCCTTCCCTTTCAGAATCCAATTCAAACTTCTCACACTCACTTACAAAGCCCTCACCCACTCCTCTCCCATCTACATCTCTGACCTTATCTACCTTTACTCTCCCACCCGTCCTGTTCGCTCTGCTAATGCACGCCGACTCTCCTTTCTTCTGATTACTTCTGATTACTTCCTCCCACACCTATCTTCAAGATTTTTCACGTGCTGCTCACTTTCTCTGGAATTCTTTACCTCTCCCCCTCAGACTCTCCACCTCCCTACAGAACTTCAAACGGGCTCTTAAGACCCACTTCTTTACCAAACCCAGACAAATCTCATCCTAACCCTCTGTCCCATGCTCGGTCTACCCCATCTGTGTCACCCCTGTCTGCCTGTCTGCCCCCCCCTTTAGAATGTAAGCTCTAATGAGTAGGGCCCTCTTCCCTCATGTGCTTATCCTTTTCTTACTTTAATAATCCTCAACTGCCCAAATCCTGCAGTTTATTGGCCACCTTGAAATTTATCTCTATGTCGTTTACTGGTGTTGTTATGCTTAGTTACCCTGTACTTGTCCTATATTGTCTTCAACTGTAAGTCAGTTTTCCTGTTTTGATTATGTGCATATGTACTCTGTAATTGGGCACTGCGGAACCCTTGTGGCGCCATATAAATAAAGGATAATAATAATATCGCTCAATTGCAAAAAAAACCGGCATAGCGTACAATTCTGAATAAAGCCCTATTTAACAAGGGGCTATTGCAGTAGATATCGGAGACATCAGCTCCATTCTTTATGCTATGGATTACAAAAGCAGTTCACATTGCATCACTTTACACATGAAAAGTATAGTACATAAGTTCTTATTGCTGTAAGAAATAAGAATTACTGGGGCTAAAATATGATTCTTCATTCTGTAAATAGGTCACTCGGTGAGAGGGGTGGTATTCAGTATGCCGGCTGTTGGGATTCCGGCACTCAGTATACCAGCGCCAGAATCCCGACACTCGGCATACCGACACCCGTCCATGACCTTCCTGGAGGGAGAATAAATAGCGTGGCATGCATAGCGTGCCACCGTGCCCGCAAGGGGATCATTTGCGCTCACCCAGCTGCTGGCGGTCGGGATCCCGGCACCGGTATGCTAGGCACCGGGATCCCCACCGCCGACATAACATACTACACCCGGTGAGAGAACAAATGCTCTTATAACTTATTGAAACGTCTGTGATTACGATCCAGCCAGTACTATCAGCCAGAGTGACATTTGCACATATCAGTGAGTCCCTGAATAACCTATGCTCATTAGAAACAGAATTGCTCTTCCCATTAAAGATTTTTAAGGATTAAAAAGAGGGGGGGGGGGGGCAGGGGACACCAAAAAAGAGCACGTAACCATGCATCTTGGCAAAACCACAAATCTAAATTGCAGTGTAAAAATAAAGCTGTCCATCAATAATGAGCCATGCAGAAAGCAGCCAGTATTTATCCTACATGCAAACCTAATAAATTTATTTGCACCCCTTGCATTGCAACATAGTTTGTCCAGGTGCACAGTTTTTTATTTACTCCCAATTCAGAATCAGACCCTAGGTTGCAACTGTTCATCCTATTTCCATGACTACATACAAAAATAGTAAAGGATTGCAACAGTGCGTAAACTGGTAAGAAGATTAAAAACTGGTATGATGCATACCTCCCAGCTGTCCCGAATTCTTGGTACTGTCCCACTCGCGGGTCAGTAGTGTCCCGCGGTGGGCGAGCAGTTAGGAGAACCCCTGTCACACATGGCGCATGCCCCCTCAGTGAAGTAAACAGGAGGTGTGGCAGGCGGGCGCGGCATTCCCGCAAAGCATCAATACTTATAACTTGAAAGGAATAAAATATATATGGGGATGGTTTACATTACATTGGAGTATTACAGAGTAGCAGTTTACAAATCACTGATTTAGCCTGTATTTGCATCTCTCTTGAAGTACACTATCACCGAAACAACAATAAAGCTCTAGTTAAAAAAAGAAAAAAAAAGCACAGTAAATCTATTGGGCAATAATATTAACAACTAGAACATTTTTTGTATTATTCTTTTAATTAAGAGAAATAGTATATCATATCCCTAGGCTTTTTCAATCTGATGTGTGCTTTAATAACATTCTGGTAACGTTTCATTTTCTCACCCATAGCCCAGCCTGGAGCAATCCAAACAGTCAACAAATGTAATGTATGTACAGTACGTACGGTACGTACTGTATGTATGTGTGTGTGTGTGACCCGATAAATGACTTAGTAATGCCTGTAGTTCTAGTCCAAGCTCTCGATAATACCACTGTTTATTTAAATACTTAAACTCTCCATATGAAACCAGAACAGGGTTCCGGTATTAATGATAGGAAATAGATATTTTTTAAAAACCAAAGATAAATACAGATGTTTGAGGCACAATAAATTATTTTGTGGTTTGAGGTTTGGCTTAAAAAATTGCTCATTGTTCATTTTTTTTTTTTTACGATTAATTGCTTAAGCTGCGGCCAAAAATAGGGAACGTTAGGGCTGGAGGGCGCAGGACTTGGCTTATGTGTTAATTTAAGTTCATTATTTTGATATACTAATTGTTTCCTAAATTTTGTAACTTGTAAAAAATCACAGGCAATTTTCAATTGTATTTAAATGATCATGAACTCCTAAATTTTAATTTTAAAATGTGGCTTGGGACTATAACATACATTGTAAAGTGTTGACCTCATAGTCCACTGCAGCTCTGTGAAAAAGTTATGTTTGATAAGAGTATTTCCTCTACATCTTTAGAACTGTAATGAGAAATAGCAAAATAAATTTCTTGTAATTATTGGCATATACCCCATTTGTTCACTGTGTTCATATATTAAGTTATTGTTAAACTTCGCGGAACCATTTATGATGTTATAGGTTGAACTATAAGGGGTATATTTACTAAAGCATGGGTTTTGCAGAAGTGATGATGTTGACCATAGCAATCAATCAGATTCTACTGTTTTTTTATCTAGTACTTTCTAGAATAATGGGGGTCATTCCGAGTTGATCGCTCGCTGCCGATTTTCGCAGCGTAGCTATCAGGCTAAAATTCGGCTGTTCTGTGCATGCGTATGGGCCGTAGTGCGCACGCGCTAAGTACTTTCACACAAAACTATGCAGTTTTACACAAGGCCGAACGACTGTTTTCCATCGCTCGAGTGATCGGTGAGTGATTGACAGGAAAGGGACGTTTCAGGGAGGTAACTGACCGTTTTCCGGGAGTGTGCTAAAAAACGCAGGCGTGTCACCTGATAACGCAGGCATGCCTGGACAAACGGGGGAGTGGCTGGCCGAACGCAGGGCGTGTTTGTGACGTCAAACCAGGAACTAAACAGACTGCAGTCATCGCAAACTAGGAGTAAGTCTTTAGCCACTCTGAAACTGCATGAACTTTTTTAGTTGCAGAACTGCGATCCTTTAGTTCCCACTTCTGCTAAGCTAAGATACACTCCCTGAGGGCGGCGGCCTAGCGTTTTCATTGCTGCCAAAAGCAGCTAGCGAGCGATCAACTCGGAATTAGGGCCAATACACACAGTATGTAGAATGTGATTGGTAATACAGTATGTAGAATGTGATTGGTTGCTATGGTCAACAACTCCATTTTTATAAAAACGCACTATAGTAAATATGCCCCTACATGTTCATTCCAGTAACTACCTACTTAATTAATAAATATGTTGATATTTATCTCCATGAATAGTTCATATATGTCTTAATTAAGTCATGAGAGTAAGAAACCACTCAGTCTTTACAATTCAGTACATGTGTACATTGTTATTGATTTATTGTAGAGGTAATGTGTGCTTATATGAATGAACAGTGGGGCTGTTTCAGAGATGGTTGCTAATTGCACTGCCTGTCTTTGGGGGTAATTCAGACCTGATCGCTGTTCGATGCACACGCAAACAGCATTCGCAAGCGTGCGTATGCGACACATGATTGCAAATGCACGCCCACCGTGCATGACCGCACAAGAATGTGCAGCAGTGCAAAAAATAGGAGTGTACCATTTTGCTTTGCGCGGGACCGATGCGTTTGCAAGTCTGCAATCTGCACGCTAGCAGTACATGATCATTTGTACATGTGCATTGCATTCACTAGCTTGCGATTTTTCGCACAATTATGTTTTCTCTTACGTCCTAGAGGATGCTGGGGACTCCGTAAGGACCATGGGGAATAGACGTGCTCCACTGGAGACATGGGCACTAAAAAGAAATTTAGGTATGGGTGTGCACTGGCTCCTCCCTCTATGCCCCTCCTCCAGACCTCAGTTTAATATTGTGCCCAGAGGAGACTGGGTGCACTACAGGGAGCTCTCCTGAGCTTCCTGTAAAAAAGTATTTTGTCAGGTTTTTTATTTTCAGGGAGACCTGCTGGCAACAGGCTCCCTGCATCGTGGGACTGAGGAGAGAGAAGCAGACCTACTTCTGTGAGTTTAAAGGCTCTGCTTCTTAGGCTACTGGACACCATTAGCTCCAGAGGGAGTCAGAACGCAGGTCTTCCCTAGAGGTTCGTCCCGGAGCCGCGCCGCCGTCCTCCTCGCAGAGCCGGAAGATAGAAGCCAGGTGAGTATAGGAAGGCAGAAGACATTGAAGGCGGCAGAAGACATCAGAGCTTCACTGAGGTAACGCACAGCGGTAACGCTGCGCGCCATTGCTCCCAACACACACAGCGCACACTGTGGGTGCAGAGCGCGGGGAGGGGGGGGCGCCCTGGGCAGCAATGTATACCTATAGAACTGGCTGTAAAGACACATTTATGTATTTTTAGAGTAATCCCCGCCAGTTTGTTGGAAAAAAAAAGCGGGACCGAAGCCCGCCACTGAGGGGGCGGGGCTTCTCCCTCAGCACTCACCAGCACCATTTTCTACACAAGCACACGCTGAGAAGCTGGCTCCCCGGACTCTCCCCTGCTGATCACCGGTGACAGAGGGTTTTAAAGAAGGGGGGGCACATAATTTGGCGCAGTGTATAGCGCTATATCTGGGTAAAAAAAATTCTGTTTCCCAGGGTTATTGGCACTGGGTGTGTGCTGGCATACTCTCTCTCTGTCTCTCCAGAGGGCCTGGTGGGGAAACTGTCTCCAGATAAAGTTTTCCCTGAGTGTGTGGTGTGTCAGTACGTGCGTGTCGGCACTCGGCATGTCTGAAGCGGAAAGGCTCTCCTAGGGATGAGGTGGAGCGCTTGAGTGTGGTATCTCCGTCGGCAACGCCGACACAGGACTGGATGGATATGTGGAATATTTTAAATGCTAATGTGAATTTATTGCACAAACGTTTAGACAAAGCAGAGTCCAGGGACAGTTCAGAGGGTCATACCCTGCCTTTCCCTATGCCACAGGTGCCTTCTGGGTCTCAAAATGCCCACTTTCCCCAGTAGTTGACACAGATACCGACACGGATTCTGAATCCAGTGTCGATTATGATGATGCGAGGTTGCAGCCAAAATTGGCAAAAAGTATTCATTATATGATTATTGCTATAAAGGATGTGCTGCATATTATTGATGACCCGGCGGTGCCGAATCCAAAAATCCACATGTTTAAAGAAAAGAAGCCTGAGGTTACTTTTCCACCCTCTTTTGAATTAAATGAGTTATTTGAGAGTGCTTGGGAAACTCCAGACAAGAAACTGCAGATTCCCAAGAGGATTCTTATGGCGTATCCTTTCCCGATCAAGGACAGGATACGCTGGGAATCCTCCCCAAGGGTGGACAAAGCGTTGACACGCCTTTCAAAAAAGGTGGCGCTACCCTCTCAGGATACCGCTGCCCTCAGGGATCCTGCTGACCGCAAGCAGGAAACTACCTTGAAGTCAATTTACACACATACCGGTACCTTACTCAGACCGGCAATAGCGTCGGCCTGGGTTTGTAGCGGGGTACTAGCGTGGACCGATACCTTATCTACTGATATGGATACCATGGATAAGGAAACTATTTTATTGACCCTGGGCCATATTAAGGATGCGGTCCTTTATATGAGAGAGGCTCAAAGGGATATAGGCATACTGGGGTCCAGAGCAAACGCCATGGCAATTTCTGCCATGCGAGCGCTGTGGACCCGACAGTGGTCGGGTGATGCCGACTCAAAATGTCATATGGAGGTTTAGCTTTACAGGGGTGAGGAATTGTTTGGGGAAGGTCTTGCGGACCTAGTTTCCACAGCTACTGCAGGTAAATCATCTTTTTTACCTTATGTTTCCTCACAGCCTAAGAAAGCGCCACATTATCAGATGCAGTCCTTTCGGCCACATAAATCCAAGAGAGCTCGGGAATCCTCCTTTCTTGCCAGAGGTAAGGGCAAGGGGGAAAAGCTGCCAATTACAGCCAGTTCCCTGGAACAAAAGTCCTCCCCGGCCTCTACTAAATCCACTGCATGATGCTGGGGCTCCGCGGGTGGAGTCCGCTCCTGTGGGGGCACGTCTTCGTCTTTTCAGCCAGGTCTGGGTTCATTCTCAGGTGGACCCCTGGGCAATAGACATTGTGTCCCAGGGGTACAAGCTGGAATTCGAAGAGGTGCCTCCTCGCCGGTTTTTCAAATTGGCACTGCCGACTTCTTCTCCCGAGAGGGAAGTGGTTTTGGCTGCTATTCAAAAGTTGTACCTTCAACAAGTGGTGGTCAAAGTTCCCCTGCAACAACAGGGGATGGGCTATTACTCAACCCTGTTTGTGGTCCCGAAACCGGACGGTTCGGTCAGACCCATTCTGAATTTAAAATCCTTAAACCTGTACTTAAAGAGGTTCAAGTTCAAGATGGAATCGCTCAGGGCACAAGTCTGGAAGGGGGAGATTATATGGTGTCCCTAGACATAAAGGATGCATACCTTCATGTCCCCATTTATCAACCTCACCAGGCGTTCCTGAGATTTGTGGTGCAGGATTGTCACTACCAATTTCAGACGTTGCCGTTTGGGCTTTCCACGGCCCCGAGAGTTTTTACCAAATTAATGGCAGAGATGATGGTGCTCCTGCACAAGCAGGGTGTCACAATTATCCCATACTTGGACGATATCCTGATAAAAGTGAGATCGAGAGAACAGTTGCTGGACAGCGTATCACTCTCCCTGAGGGTGTTACAACAACACGGTTGGATTCTCAATCTACCGAAGTCACAGTTAGTTCCAACGACCAGATTGCCTTTCTTACGCATGATTCTGGACACGGAACAAAAGAGGGTCTTTCTCCCGACGGAAAAGGCTCAGGAACTTCAGGGCTTGGTCAGGGACCTGTTGAAGCCAGACAGGGTGTCGGTACATCACTGCACTCGAGTGCTGGGAAAAATGGTGGCGTCTTACGAGGCCATTCCATTCGGCAGGTTCCATGCCAGGACTTTTCAGTGGGACCTTCTGGACAAATGGTCCGGGTCACATCTACAGATTCATCAGATGATTCGCCTGTCCCCCAGGGCCAGGGTGTCTCTCCTGTGGTGGCTGCAGAGCGCTCACCTTCTAGAGGGTCGCAGGTTCGGCATTCAGGAATGGGTGCTGGTGACCACGGACGCGAGCCTCCGAGGATGGGGAGCAGTCACACAGGGAAGAAACTTCCAGGGTCTGTGGTCAAGACAGGAGGCTTGCCTACACATCAACGTTCTGGAGTTAAGGGCCATATACAATGGCCTTCGTCAGGTGGAGACCCTACTTCAAGGTCTACCGGTTCTGATTCAGTCAGACAACATCACAGCGATGGCTCATGTAAACCGCCAAGGTGGGACAAGGAGCAGAGTGGCTATGGCAGAAGCCACACGGATTCTTTGTTGGGTGGAGAGTCATGTAAGCGCTCTGACGGCAGTCCTCATTCCGGGAGTGGACAACTGGGAAGCAGACTTCCTCAGCAGACACGATCTGCATCCAGGAGAGTGGGGACTTCATCAGGAAGTCTTTGCAGAGATTGCAAGTCAGTGGGGACTGCCTCAAATAGACATGATGGCGTCACGCCTCAACAAGAAACTTCCAAGGTATTGCGCCAGGTCAAGGGACCCTCAGGCGATTGCAGTGGACACACTGGTGACACCGTGGGTGTTTCAGTCGGTCTATGTGTTCCCTCCTCTTTCTCTCATCTCAAAGATACTGAGAATCATAAGACGAAGAGGGGTTCAGGCGATTCTCATCGTTCCAGATTGGCCTCGAAGGGCCTGGTATCCGGATCTTCTGGAAATGCTCTCAGAAGATCCGTGGCCTCTTCCTCTCAGGGAAGACCCGTTACAACAAGGGCCCTGTCTGTTCCAGGACTTACCGCAACTGCGTTTGACGGCATGGCGGTTGAACCCAGGATCCTAGCGGAGAACGGCATTCCGGAGGAGGTCATTCCTACTTTGATTAAGGCAAGGAAAGAGGTGACATCGAAACATTATCACCGAATCTGGAGGAAGTATGTGTCTTGGTGCGAAGCCAAGACTGCTCCTCCGGAAGAATTCCATCTGGGCCGCTTTCTCCACTTTCAGCAAACGTAAATTTGGGCCTAAAGTTAGGCTCCATTAAAGTTCAAATTTTGGCCCTATCCATTTTCTTTCAAAAGGAATTGGCTTCTCTTCCAGAAGTCCAGACTTTCGTGAAGGGAGTACTGCATATCCAGCCTCCTTTTGTGCCTCCAGTGGCACCTTAGGACCTTAACGTGGTGTTACGGTTCCTTAAGTCTCACTGGTTTGAACCGCTTCAAACAGTTGAATTTGTTAGGTTCCTGGTGCTCAGAACAAGAGAGATGTTATGAAGCGAGTCCAGAGCACCAGGACGTAATGCTGGGAAAGGGGAATGGAATAGCCCCTGGCGCCCTATCTCCGTTGTCTCGCCCGTGCTGTCAGTACACTCTTGCGAGACTATGGTTGCTTGAGCCCATGGCAGCCGCGTTTGAAGGGCGGATTACGTCTGCCCAACTTCGATGCCCCCTCAGGTCTTAATGAGAGACAAAGAGTGAACCGAGACAGGGTGATAACAAGGGGCCCTCTGACTAAACAACAAGGCCAGGGGCTACTAACAAACCTAAAACCAAAGTATGTGCGGCTTGCCGCCAAAGGAAAAGAACAACAAAGGAAATGCTGACCACACGCCGACACAATACTTTTGTGTACCGGCGGTGACAGCATAAGCAGAACCCTCTGCAAAACACCAGTGACAGAAATAATAAGGGAATACAGCGGCCTAGGCCGACGGATGCGGCAGTACCGCTACTCACGGAACCGGTACGAATACTGGCAAACGGACAGGAACTCCCAATGCTGCTGACACAGACTCTCAGAACTGGAGGACAGGCAGAATCCCAAACGACAGACCGGTGGACACCAAGAAGCCAGAAACTTGACCAGGCACAGGCAAAGGCACTGGACCTCAGGACAGGAATGCCTCACGGCAGGACACGGGATCAGACATAGGAATCGACACAGGGACTGACACAGGAATCGACACAGGAAGCTCAGGAACTAGCAGGAACCAAGCTCAGAACTCAAGCAGACTGGAAACCCAGAAATATCACCAGCGTCTGTGAATAGCACTGAGCCAGCATATACCAGAGAGGCCTAATTAATAATCTCATGCAGCTGCCCTGTTGCATGACTCCAAACTGACAAGATGCAATTAGCAGCCAGGTGAGGCTGAACACATGGGAACAAGCTGCAATTACACAGACTCACCAGCGGCAGCAACCAAGAGTACTCTTAAACAGAGTAACGGGAAATCCTGGCCTGCGAAACAACTTATAAACATAAAATAGGAATGAACCACTACCCGTGTTTCATAACAGTATCCCCTCCTTAAGGGTGAGTTCCGAGCACCCCATGACACCCACGGGGAACATGAACAGAAGAATAACATAAAATACCTAACTGATATGCAAAACAGGAATGAGCCACAGCCGTGGCTCATAACAGAATTAAAGTATCTCACTTGGAAAGTGGTCATGTTGTTGGCCTTGGCTTCGGCAAGGCGAGTGTCGGAGTTGGCGGCTTTGTCTCACAAAAGCCCCTATCTGATTTTCCATGTGGATAGAGCTGAGTTGTGGACTCGTCCTCAATTTTCGCCTAAGGCGGTTTCTTCATTTCATATGAACCAACCTATTGTGGTGCCTGTGGCTACACGGGACAACGAGGATTCCAAGTCCCTTGATGTGGTCAGGGCATTGAAAATCTATGTGGCCAGAACGGCTCGAGTTAGGAAAACAGAGGCTCTGTTTATCCTGTATGCTGCCAACAAGCTTGGTGCTCCTGCATCTAAGCAGACTATTGCTCGCTGGACCTGTAACACGATTCAGCAGGCTCATACTACGGCGGGATTGCCGTTACCGAAGTCGGTTAAGGCCCATTCCACTAGGAAGGTGGGTTCTTCTTGGGCAGCTGCCCGAGGTGCCTCGGCATTACAACTTTGCCGAGCGGCGACTTGGTCGGGTTCAAACACTTATGCAAAGTTCTACAAGTTTGATACCCTGGCTGATGAGGACCTCATGTTTGCTCATTCGGTGCTGCAGAGTCATCCGCACTCTCCCGCCCGTTTTGGAGCTTTGGTATAATCCCCATGGTCCTTACGGAGTCCCCAGCATCCTCTAGGACGTAAGAGAAAATAAGATTTTAAACCTACCGGTAAATCTTTTTCTCGTAGTCCGTAGAGGATGCTGGGCGCCCGTCCCAGTGCGGACGACATTCTGCATGACTTGTATATAGTTGTTGCTTACATAAGGGTTATGTTTTCAGTTGAATCAGTTTTGGACTGATGTTGATTTTGTTTCATACTGTTGACTGGTTCGTATAGTCCAGGTTATACGGTGTGAATGGTGTGGCTGGTATGAATCTTGCCCTGGGATTCCCAAAATCCTGTCCTCGTACTGTACGTCTCCTCTGGGCACAGTTTCTCTAACTGAGGTCTGGAGGAGGGGCATAGAGGGAGGAGCCAGTGCACACCCATACCTAAAGTTCTTTTTAGTGCCCATGTCTCCAGTGGAGCCCGTCTATTCCCCATGGTCCTTACGGAGTCCCCAGCATCCTCTACGGACTACGAGAAAAAGATTTACCGGTAGGTTTAAAATCTTATTTTTTTTTAAAGCACTTGGAAAAACAATTAACCTAAGAAATTGGATTGTGATTGACAAATTGTGTTCAAACACTGCAAAATGAAGTGTTACAGTAGTAAACTTAATTAGCCAATAACATTAAGCACTTAAGACAACAAACATACTTACCCTAAATCTGTTTGGTGTCCTATTTGCACCATACACTATACTATTTTGTTTTTCAACTTTTTGTTTGGTTAAAAATATGTAGTCCCCCCAAAAAAAAAAAAAAATATATATACATATATATACACTGCTCAAAAAAATAAAGGGAACACTAAAATAACACATCCTAGATCTGAATGAATGAAATATTCTTATTAAATACTTTGTTCTTTACATAGTTGAATGTGCTGACAAAAAAATCACACAAAAATTATCAATGGAAATTAAATTTATTAACCCATGGAGGTCTGGATTTGGAGTCACCCTCAAAATTAAAGTGGAAAAACACACTACAGGCTGATCCAACTTTGATGTAATGTCCTTAAAACAAGTCAAAATGAGGCTCAGTAGTGTGTGTGGCCTCCACGTGCCTGTATGACCTCCCTACAACCCACACAAGTGGCTCAGGTAGTGCTGCTCATCCAGGATGGCACATCAATGCGAGCTGTGGAAAGATGGTTTGCGGTGTCTGTCAGCGTAGTGTCCAGAGCATGGAGGCGCTACCAGGAGACAGGCCAGTACATCAGGAGACGTGGAGGAGGCCGTAGGAGGGCAACAACCCAGCAGCAGGACCGCTACCTCCGCCTTTGGGCAAGGAGGAACAGGAGGAGCACTGCCAGAGCCCTGCAAAATGACCTCCAGCAAACCACAAATGTGCATGTGTCTACTCAAACGATCAGAAACAGACTCCATGAGGGTGGTATGAGGGCCCGACGTCCACAGGTGGGGGTTGTGCTTACAGCCCAACACCGTGCAGGATGTTTGGCATTTGCCAGAGAACACCAAGACTGGCAAATTTGCCACTGGCGCCCTCTGCTCTTCACAGATGAAAGCAGGTTCTCACTGAGCACATGTGACAGACGTGACAGAGTCTGGAGACGCCAAGGAGAACGTTCTGCTGCCTGCAACATCCTCCAGCATGACCGGTTTGGCAGTGGGTCAGTAATGGTGTGGGTGGCATTTCTTTGGGGGGCCGCACAGCCCTCCATGTGCTTGCCAGAGGTAGCCTGACTGCCATTAGGTACCAAGATGAGATCCTCAGACCCCTTGTGAGACCATATGCTGGTGCGGTTGGCCCTGGGTTCCTCCTAATGCAAGACAATGCTAGACCTCATGTGGCTGGAGGGTGTCAGCAGTTCCTGCAAGACAAAGGCATTGATGCTATGGACTGGCCCGCCCGTTCCCCAGACCTGAATCCAATTGAGCACATCTGGGACATCATGTCTCGCTCCATCCACCAACGCTACGTTGCACCACAGACCGTCCAGGAGTTGGCGGGTCTTTAGTCCAGGTCTGGGAGGAGATCCCTCAGGAGACCATCCGCCACCTCATCAGGAGCATGCCCAGGCGTTGTAGGGAGGTCATACAGGCACGTGGAGGCCACACACACTACTGAGCCTCATTTTGACTTGTTTTAACGACATTACATCAAAGTTGGATCAGCCTGTAGTGTGTTTTTCCACTTTAATTTTGAGGGTGACTCCAAATCCAGACCTCCATGGGTTAATAAATTTGATTTCCATTGATAATTTTTGTGTGATTTTGTTGTCAGCACATTCAACTATGTAAAGAACAAAGTATTTAATAAGAATATTTCATTCATTCAGATCTAGGATGTGTTATTTTAGTGTTCCCTTTATTTTTTTGAGCAGTGTATATAAATATTAAAGTAAAGTTGGACAAAGATAAATAGACACATATAGAAGAATCAAAGGATAGATGAAATTAAAAAAAAAAGATATAAAGCCATAAAAGTCTGTATAATAAAAACGCAACACAATAGCATAGTTTTATAATTTTACTGTTAAACTTAAAGTTCATTTTTTTACAGAAATAACATATATAAAAAAATTAAAATAAATTCAATAATTCGGCAAAATTGCCCAGCAGAGTTTGTAGATTGGCCTGCATGGCCAGAATGGCCTGGTCTCAATCTCCAACCTATGGATCTGTATAAATTTGAAAAGAATGTGAAAATTTATAAATAAACACAAAAAATGTTTTACAATTAAACCCACTATCGGGGTAGTTTTCGTGTTACCCCTTTTACCTGTATTTAATCACAGCTACCTATTATAACTTAACAACTAAAATAAAGACACAGACAACTGACTCTATCAAGTGCTAGCGTTTAAAATCTTTGTCAAATTTATTATTGAAAGGTACTATTTTTAATTTTTTCTTTAAATGGTGGCGGCACTAAAGAACGGACAGGGAAAACAAATAACACACACAAAACCAAGCGTTGGTGTTCAACTCTCCACTCCACAACCCACCCGTTTAGGTGGTGTAACCATTTCCCATCCAGGACAATTGGTTTACGCCATACCTCACTGCAAGGAGAGCGCACCCACTAAAGCCTAGAAACTTAACAACCAACCGTTCTTTACCGCCACATACTGAACCAACTAACCAACCACACAAACTGGGTGGGAGGGTGGGAAAAACAGGAACCAACAGGCAGATAATCTGGATAAAGGTGACACAGACTGGGACCCTCATACTGCAAGAATTGCCGACCATCCAACTTGGGAACGGTGAACCCCATGGAATAAATTTAGGGAAGATATCTGCATCGGGACCTGCCATGGTTCTATTCCCAACCTAATTCCAACACGGGACTACCAAAACAAGTGAGAGAACCCCCCAATATCTACGGAGTGCTAACCGACTGGAGGACTCACCTTAATGAACTGGTAACACCGTATATACATTTCCCCAGGATAAGGCATCTTGCTTTTACCCAGCATTTCACAATTAAGCAGTGTTGATCCTAGCCCTATTCTTTGGAACTTTTAAAACATATATAATTTATTTTTTGGTACCATATTTTTTATTTTTTTATTTCTGTTGCAACAGTAAATATATGTAATTTATTACGAATCAGTGACGTATATTCTTAAACAATAAATTTCTTAAATATATATCTATCTAGCTATCAGCGCTGAATTATTCCGTTTTTATTTGTCCTTTAAAGGGTCTAACTAGCCCTTCTTATTCAGCAGCTTGAGGATCTAAAACACCTGTCAGCGCCATCTCTACCTTGGTAGTTCAATTTTTACAAGATAATCTGCCTCAGCCTAGTTTCAAACAAAACTCTCCTCCCCACTTGACCACAATTGGCTGACCCCTAATCATGCCATAACAAACAAAAACAATCATAACACATCCTTAAAGTGGCAACCCTCAAAACCCCTTGTGGTTTAATATGACCTCAGTGCTTACATATATATATTCAGCCTTTGGTCGGACTAAACCCACTATCGGGGTATTTTTCGTGTTACCCCTTTTAAAATCTTTGTCAAATTTATTATTGACAGGTAATATTTTAAATTTTTTCTTTTAAATGGTGGCGGCACTAAAGAACGGACAGGGAAAACAAACACACACACAAAACCAAGCATTGGTGTTCAACTCTCCACTCCACAACCCACCTGTTCAGGTAGTGTAACCATTTCCCGTCCAGGACAATTGGTTTACGCCATACCCCACTGCAAGGAGAGCGCACCCACTAAAGCCTAAAAACCGCCACCAAACAATCTCTAAAGAAACTCCCTTAACCAGCAGAACAAATCCTCCACGAAAATGGTCATACCTTCAGCGCTAAGGTCTTTAGATTATAAGCTCTCACGAGCAGGGCCCTCTTCCCTCATGTGCTTATCCTTTGTCTTACTTTAACAATCTTCAACTGCACCACATCCAGCAGTCTTCTGCCACCTGATACTTATTCTAGTGTCATCTGCTGATGTAACTGTTTATTCACCCTGCACTTGTCCTATACTGTCATCAACTGTAAGTTGCTGTTTTCCTGTTTGTTTGATTATTTATGTTTGGTTATTTATGTACTCTGTAATTGGGCGCTGCGGAACCCTTGTGGCGCCATATAAATAAAGGATAATAATAATAATAATAATAACCTCATCCGACCGGTAAAGGTGTGCATCCTGGAATCTAATCAAACCATGCTCCACCACTCCGCCATCATTCTCCAACAGATAACGAGCCAGTGCAAAATTTACCTTTTTCCGAACCACATCCAACCGAGCACCAGACCTAGCATTTTGCCAAACACGCCTAGGGACCAAAGAAGACCAAACCATTTTACACTCAGGCAAAGCCTCAGCGATCACATGCAAGTCCCTGATGATAACCGAATGCAAATCCAGAGCTGTCAGCTGACCAATATCATTGCCCCCTAAGTGTAACATCAAAACCTTCGGCAATCCAAAACACCGTACAGCCTCCACAAGGCAAGCCCGGAGCGAGCCCCCAGCACATCCCTCGAAAACCTAACCACCGAATCAGTGGAGCATGTTGAAAATAATCGGCATCCACAGCAGCTGGGCAATGAGCCGCTCAAAAAACAAAAGAATGCCCTAGCACCCACACCGGCTTGCTATCAGGTCCACCTGAAACACGTTAAAATTCAGTCAGCACATGAAGGGCAGATATATATGAGAACAACAAAACCAACAAAGATCCACCTCCATGCAAGACAACACAGCAACAAACGAGGGACAGTAGGGGAAGACAAACGTAGCCGACCGGACCTTGAGGTGAAAACACTCAACCCCCGGAGTAGCTAACATTACTAACGCCATATAATCATAATTGGAGTGCCAATTGGACCCCCGGGGGATGTGAAATTCCTCAAAAACTCCCGCAGTATGTCGGCAAGTGGCTAGTCCTCCAGTCAGCTGTTTGTTGACAAAAAACAGATAACCTCGGACGTATATATGACCGAAACGCGTTAGAGCGCCACCGACCCAGAGACTGAATCTCAGCATCGGAATGGCCTGCAACAGCTGCAGATGTTGCAGCCCCGATACGAAATGAGTGCGTCCCAAACTCTTCCGAGGATAGGCCCAATGCAGCCAGACCACACTTCAAGACATGACAAAACTGGTATTTTGTAACCGGGATCCCATATGCATGCATCAACCATGCCCCAGACAGGTCAGGCCGCACCTGCAGGAAGGCCTGAGCCAGCATCACAGGACACACCCTATCGTCTGAGCATAGCCAACGCCCTCTACCTGCCTGGTCAGTCTTGGAATGCCGCAGGTGACATAAAAGAACCTCAGGTTGAACTATTACGTCCTCACAAGAGAGGGGAGATTCAACCCGTTTGTAAGGAGCAACAAGCTCACAAACCCGGAATGCTCCATGGAACGCCAGGGAAAAACTTAAACGGAACAATAAACTTTCGTATGAAGAGTAACATATCTCTTAAACCGAATCCAAAAGACGGGGCAAAAGCAAATTGTCAATTGGTCGTCTGCAATCAACCGATGGGGGAATTGACCGGTACCAACCCCTCAATGCCCTTGACACCAGAAAGGACCTTGAGGGATCAGGCCTATCGTACAGTGATGAGAAATAAGAAACGCCTGCTAGAATATGCCTCACTACGGCAACCGAACGCCCTTGAGTGTAAAGGCTCCATACAAAAGTTAGCATAGTCTTACGTAAGCCCTTACCTGCCTGAGCCGCAGATTTACGGAAACGCTCCCCATTCAAGCCAACCCGCTCGATAGCAGCGCAATGTTCTTGGTGCAATCGCACGTGTTGCTAATTCCTCCATGCCGGCCTGATCACCTGCCAAACATAAAGAGGACATGGGTCACCCACTAACTCCGCCTGAGGAGCCAGTGCACGAAACCTAGGCCAATCAAATCTAGAAAGCGCGTCCGCAATTAAATTTTGAACCCCAGGCACATGTTTTGCTACAAACTGAATGTTAAGGATAAGGCAGCGAAGGACCAGCCCGGACAGCAAACGAACAACCGGCAGAGAGGAGCAACTCTGACGATTGATCACTTGCACAACTCCAAGGTTGTCACACCAAAAAACAATGCTAGAGTTGCTCAAACGGTCCCCCCACAACTCCAATGCCACCACTATGGGAAACAGTTCAAGCAACAGCATGTTCCATGTCAACCCCTCCCGAATCCAGTCCGCCAGCCAAGGTGCGGCACACAAGAACCGTTGAGAAAAGCCCCAAAGCCGGACGCCCCCGCAGCATCAGTAAAGAGCTGAAGTTGCAAGTTGCTGCAGACGGGAGCTGGCCAAATCAGTACGCCATTGAACTGGGAAAGAAAGACATCCCAAATACTTAAATCTCGCTTTACCTAAGGTGATAACCTTACAAAATGGTGCGGGAGCGCAATTCCGGATGTGGAGCGCTCCAGTTTCCTGAAAAACACCCTACCCATGGGCACCACCCGGCAAGCGAAGTGAAGAAGGCCTAGCATGGACTGTATCTGACACAGCTTGAGCTTACCAACTGACAGCGCCACTGTAATAGCCTCACGCAACTTGTCTATCTTCTCGCGAGGAAGACGACAGCAGCCAGCTAGTGTATCAATCTCGATACCCAAAAAGGACAGCCTCGTCACTGGCCCTTCGGTCTTATCGTGGGCCACCAGGACCCCAAAAAATGCAAAGAGCGCCTGTACCAAAAACAGGAGCTCACCACAACGGGGTGAATCTGCCAGCCCAATGCACAGGAAATCATCAAGGTAGTGAGCCAACCCGCGTTCCCCGGTGCCAGCCATCAGGCACCAGTGTAGAAAAGTGCTAAAACATTAAAAAAAGGCACAGAAATAGAACAGCCCATGGGCAAGCACTTGTCAACGTAGAAACCGCTAGACAAGCGAAAGCCCATGAACCGAAACGACTTAGGATGTAGCGGCAGCAGGCGAAAGGCAGATTCCACATCAATCCTGGCCAACAAGGATCCCTGACCAGAAGCTCTAACCAGATCCAATGCCTGATCGAACAACTGATATCGCACCCGACACAATTCTGCAGGAATGGCATCGTTTACCGAGGATCCCCCATGGGTAAGACAAATGCTGTATCAGCCGATATTTACCTGGTTCCTTCTTGGGGACAACACCCACCGGAGACAGAACCAGGACGGCCAAAGGGGGTGATGGAAAAGGTCCAGGCACTCGGTCCAACGTAACCTCCTTTCGCACCCTCTCCAACACCACCTGCGGAAATTCCCTTGCAGATTTAACAATTTTGGTAACCCCACCGGGACCGTCCCAAAAATTGGCAACCGAAAACCGTCTCGAAAGCCTGAATACAAAAACTCAGCCTCAGCCTTGTAGGGATACATCCTCAACCAATGCTCCATCCGGCTGAGTCGGATTGGAGATGCGGCCTTACTTAGACCCGTCCCCTGCTGACGGTTGGGCGGTGGCAGGCCCTGCTTTTTGCGCGCAGGCAGTCTTTAGCGGGGTGGCAAGCATGCCTAAATCTACAACGGGTACTTGCCGGACAGCTGGAATTGTTGAAGGCATAACACCTACCCGGACTTGGCAATGGAGGAGCCCCTCGAAAGGGAGGTTGCGGATGCCGCAGCGCGGGGACTGCCTGGGCAGAAGTTGACCGTGGGAGCTCCAGCCACACCTCAACATCTTTAAACCCATAGTCAATAACAGAGGTACCCGACTGATTGCGCCTGAATTCCTCATCATACGTCCGCCAAGAATTATCACTATCAGAGCGGAATATGGAATGTATCAAATCATGGAGATACTTGATGACATTCATGTGCTCCTGAGGCCTGGTCTCCATATAACATGTAGCGAACATGAAAAACCCAGCCTGCCATCTGTGATATGAACAATAAGTATCTCGCCCACGCCACCTCGCCGCTATCTTATTCTTAGCTGTCAGCGCAAACAAATTAACGTACTTCCCCTTTTTAATTTATCGCGGAGACATCCGTAAAAGGAGCGGACAACGAGGCAACGAAAGAGACCATGGGAGCAGAAGTCCTGGTATAAAGCTGGGCGGAAGAAAGGGGCGTCTGAACCCCCAACGCAGCAAGCACCTGACCAGCAAGGGTACCTAGCTGTTCCTGTCCATGCGCCATCTGCAAAGATGTAGTATCCGGACCAGATTGTCCAGCTGCCGCGCCAGTTGCCTGCGAAGATAACCCTGCCAACAATGGGGCCAAAACTTCTGCCAGCTGCACCAACTTTTGGACCGCCTCCAACGCGTCGGAATGGTCAGGGGTAGCATTCACCGATGCGGTAGTGACGGTGACAGAGAGCGCTGGCGTGACCGCGGGGGTGGAGCACCTCTGAGGAATTAAACGGGAGCGCTGTAGCCATGCCCGCTTAGCCCTGCGCAATGGAGACAGCACTCGAGGCGGAGCTAAAGAAGGTGCTGTGCCTACACAGCCCTCCCGGACCCCCGTAACCTGGGTCCGAAGTGACTGCTCGACCCTATCCACCATGACTGATGTACTCGGGAGCCCAGGTGCCAGTCCTAGAATGGCAGTACGGTGGAACGCAGTTGAAGACACCACATCCGTGGTCCCAACCGCCGGTCCACCCTGTGATTGCCCCCCATTACTCACCACCTCGCTATACAGTGGGACGCTTGCGGCAGCCCCTACTACCCTACTGGACCCATCAGTCCCCTGTTCCAGGCTGTGGCTGCCTGCTGCCCCCTGATTGTCCCCCTGCACTGGAGGCTTATCATAATTAGCCCTAATTCCTCTCCCCCGCCTGCCCCCCCTATTCTGTGGCACCACAGGAGAGGGAGAAGCCTGCCTTGCCTATCCCCTGCGATGACAAGCAGCCCCTCCTGCATGCCAGTGAAACTGTGGCACGGAGCTAAGCCCCGCCCCCCTCTACTGCCCAGATCTCGGGAGGGTGGACGCCCACGTCCTAATCCCCCGGCAGCGGCCGCCGCCGAGGAGATCCTGTGTAGCCTGCACTGCTGCCTGGACCCGGCGGCCGCGGTGCTCGGTCGTACGGGCGAAGCACTTACATTAGCCACAGAGGCAGCCGAGCGAGCGCGGGAGCATGAATGCCTGCGCCCGGACCCCCCAGCAGCACCCCCACCAACCGCAGCTGCCGGGGAGAGCACCACTTAACCGCGCTCCTGCTGGGACCCGGCGGGAGTAGCACCGGGCTCAGACCTGCGAGCGAGGCGGGGAGCAGTGCCGAAGCCAGCAGCCATAGCCGGGAGAAGTACCCGGTAAAGGCTGCTCGCTTCACAGGAACTGGCGGCAGGGGCTGTAGGCGGACGAGGCCGCACGGGCTCAGATACCAGAGCCGCCTGGCGTCCGCTGCGGGTAACAGCCTGGGAGCCAGCAGCTGCCTGGCCCCCAATAGTATAATCATCCATAAAGCGGGCGGGGGGGGGGGGAAGAGAGGTGCTGGGGCGGGACATCATGAGAGGGAGAGTAACAGGGAAAGAATAGAGATGATATATATAGTGAAGAATAGAAGATGAAACAGAAGGTAGTAAGAAATGCAAAAGAAAATCAAAGATTAGGAAAACAGCACAGGGAAAGAATTATCAGTGACTATGAGAGCCCAAAATGGAGTACTTCTCTTTCCAGAAAAACAGGAACCAAGAGGCAGATAATCTGCCTCAGCCTAGTTTCAAACAAAACTCTCCTCCCCACTTGACCACCATTGGCTGACCCCTAATCATGCCATAACAAACAAAAACAATCATAACACATCCTTAAAGTGGCAACCCTCAAAACCGCTCGTGGTTTAATATGACCTTGGTGCTTACATATATATATATTCAGCCTTCGGTCAGACAAAACAGCATAACTACAGCCTATTAAAAATGCCACTGTTGAACTGATTATAGTCTTCACATATGCTACAGATTACTGACCAAAAAACTTCCTCACTTAGGCCCTCATTCCGAGTTGTTCGCTCGGTAAATTTCATCGCATCGCAGCGTTTTTCTGCTTAGTACGCATGCGCAATGTTCGCACTGCGACTGCGCCAAGTAAATTTGCTATGAAGATAGTATTTTTACTCACGGCTTTTTCTTCGCTCCGGCGAACGTAATGTGATTGACAGGAAATGGGTGTTACTGGGCGGAAACACGGCGTTTTATGGGCGTGTGGATGAAAACGCTACCGTTTTCGGAAAAAACGCAGGAGTGGCTGGAGAAACGGGGGAGTGTCTGGGCGAACGCTGGGTGTGTTTGTGACGTCAAACCAGGAACGACAAGCACTGAACTGATCGCAGATGCAGAGTAAGTCTGAAGCTACTCTGAAACTGCTAAGTAGTTTGTAATCGCAATATTGCGAATACATCGTTCGCAATTTTAAGAAGCTAAGATTCACTCCCAGTAGGCGGCGGCTTAGCGTGTGTAACTCTGCTAAAATCGCCTTGCGAGCGATCAACTCGGAATGAGGGCCTTAATGCATGCTTTTGCAATGTTTTAGTCTCATTATGATATTGCTAGAATTTCTTCCTAGTATTGTTTTACACTCCCACATATATATATATTTTTTTTTTGGGGGGTGGTTTATGAACCAGTGCAATCCTACCTCTATGTCTGCGCTGACCAACTTTGCAAAGCCATGAATGTTTTGCAGTACATGTGTGTTGACACTGTGTGCCTCCAGCTGCTGTGGAACTACACATCCAAGCATGTAGGTATATTTACTAACAATTCGTTTTTGGTCGATTTTGGTCGATTTGTCTTTTTTTTCCAAAGTGTCCAAATCGGGAATTTATGAAAGTCAATTTTCGGCAGTGATGTTGATATTCGTATTTTTGTAAAATTCAAAGTTGTAAATTACGATTGAATACACCATCGGTCAAATTCGTCTGTTTAGGTATAGAACACGGTCATTTACTAAAAATGTTGTCCGGGACTCGTGAAACCCTGCCGTGAAAAAATTACAAATCGTAAAATAGCACACCAAAAAAATAGAACTGCTTTTGTAAAGCGTATTTCGATAGTCATGCAGGGATCCATGAGATCCGTGCATGCATATCTGTGGGCAAGGGTTTGTTAACATTAGAAATGTTTTGAAAAATTGGCGTGGGGTCCCCCCTCCTATGAATAACCAGCCTCTGGCTCTTTGAGCCAGTCCTGGTTGTAAAAATAGGGGGGGGGGGATTGACAGGGTCCCCCCATATTTTAAGAACCAGCACCGTGCTCTGTGCCTGGTCCTGGTGCAAAAAATATGGGGGATCCCTACGTCTTTTGTCCCCCGTATTTTTTGCACCAGGACCAGGCGCAGAGCCCGGTGCTGGTTCTTAAAATATGGGGGACCCCTGTCAATCC
The DNA here is from genome assembly GCF_028390025.1 of Pseudophryne corroboree. Taxonomy (NCBI): domain Eukaryota; kingdom Metazoa; phylum Chordata; class Amphibia; order Anura; family Myobatrachidae; genus Pseudophryne; species Pseudophryne corroboree. Next base: position 268,927,758 of record NC_086453.1, on the reverse strand, counting down.
CCCCCTTATCTGCCAACTAGTCACCCCTGGCCGGGGTAAACTGGAGGAGTGGGGACCCCTTAAATAAAGGGGTCCCCCCCTCCAGCCACCCAGGGGCCAGGGGTGAAGCCCGAGGCTGTCCCCCCCATCCAAGGGCGGCGGATGGGGGGCTGATAGCCTTTTGTGTAAAAATAAGAATATTGTCTTTTGTAGCAGTATTACAAGTCCCAGCAAGCCTCCCCCACAAGCTGGTACTTGGAGAACCACAAGTACCAGCATGATGGGGGAAAAATGGTCCCGCTGGTACCTGTAGTTTTACTACAAAAAAAAATACCCAAATAAAAACAAAACACAACTTTATTACGTACATGCACACCTACATACACACATACTTACCTATGTTGACACGAAGCAGTCGGTCCTCTTCTCCAGTAGAATCCACGGGGTACCTGTAAATAAACATAATACTTACTAAAAAACCAGGGTAGATCGGTCCTCTTCTTTACATTTGTAATCCAGGGACTTGGTAAAATAACAAATCGCATTTCCCGAACCACGCACTGAAAGGGGATCCATGTTTACACATGGATCCCCTTTCCCCGTCTGGCGGGACCCCCCCCCTCCCCGACTGCTGTCAAAGAGGGTTCCTTCAGCCAATCAGGGAGTGCCACGTATTGGCGCTCTCCTGATTGGCAGCGCTGGGCTGGACTGTCAGTGATGCGGCAGTGCAGAGGAAGAATGTAGATGATCTCTACTCCATTATAAGCAATGGTGTGAACTTAGCGGTTTGCGGGAGGACGCGAGGTTAAGTGGGGCCAACCACAACAGTGCCCCCAATTTTCTGTAGTAAAACATTTTTAGCGCAAGTTTCAGGTGTCATTCTGGATGTTGCTTTTTGGACGAAGATGATCCTTGTCCAGCAACATTACTTCGGGTTCTCTGGGATCTCCTTACTGGGGAGGTAACTGGGGTGATGCTGGGTGTGGTGGTTGAGGAGCTTGCTGTTTGGGTTTGTTGTTGAATGGGTAAAATATTCTGGCTAAGATTGTTTATACTGGCGGACAGTTGAGTATTGGCATCAGAATTTTGCTCTATTGTTCTAGATAAACTTTGCATTAGAAGCAGATTGTTTTGCATGATAATGATGAACTGCTGTTGGTGTCTAAGCTGATCATCCATTACTCTGATAATGGCATGGTTGTTTTGCACATTGGGGGTCATTTCGAGTTGTTTGCTCGTTATTTTTATTCGCTACGGAGCGATTAGTCGCAAACTGCGCATGCGCAATGTACGCAGTGCGCCTGCGCCAAGTAAATTAGCTCAAAAGTTTGGTATTTTACTCACGGCGTAATGAAGTTTTTTCATTGTTCTGCTGATCGGCGTGTGATTGACAGGAAGTGGGTGTTTCTGGGCGGAAATTGGCCGTTTTCTGGGAGTGTGCGGAAAAACGCAGGCGTTTCAGGGAAAAACGTGGGAGTGGCTGGAGAAACGGAGGAGTGTCTGGCCGAATGCTGGGTGTGTTTATGACATCAAACCAGGAACGAAACTGACTGAACTGATCGCAGTGTAGGAGTAAGTCTGGAGCTACTCAGAAACTGCTAAGAAATTTCTATTCGCAATTCTGCTAATCTTTCGTTCGCAATTCTGCTATGCTAAGATACACTCCCAGAGGGCGGCGGCTTAGCGTGTGCAATGCTGCTAAAAGCAGCTAGCGAGCGAACAACTCGGAATGAGGGCCCTTGTCTGCACGTATTTGCTCAAGGGTATTAGCAATACGGGTCATTTGGAGGTTCAGTCTGCCTCTATTTCGTGATATGCATGGGAGGTGATGTGGCAGACTTGCCTGAAATTGGGTTTGTCGTTTTATGTATTCACAAACGATGGTTTGCTAATGTGACCACCTGGTCAAGAAATAATTGTCACGGATTTCCGCCTGTGGTGTTTTGTGGTCAGTTGAGCAGTTGGTGTTGTCTGTGTGGGTGATGACCTCATTGTGGGCAACCTTGGTTGGGTTGGTGAAGAAGGCTGCTGTTAATGCACAGAATTGTCATCACTCAATGTGTCCTGCTGTGTTTCCTGGGGCATGTCGGATTCTGTATGGGTTGTAATAAAGGTTTGATTAATTTAGTAAGGAATTTTAGTCATGTTGGACTTAAAGAAAAACATTCAGCAAACCATGCATGATTCAGGTCATATTGGCTGGGTAAATGATCCATAAATGAGCCAAATATAAAATTCCAAAAATAAATATAATGGTTAGATTTTGAATTGACTTTGTCAATAACATGATTACACACTCCTGCCAAAAATAAAAAATAAAAACATTCACAAATCACTATGACATTTAAAAACCACCCCCAAAAAAAAAAAAACGGAAACACATGAGCTGAATCTATGACTTACATTTGATACTATGTAAGCTACATTTAAGATGGCATGCTAAGCAACACAACACAGCAGGACAACAACTTAATTCATATAGCACCTTCTACAACATTAATGGGTAACCTTTACACTACAGCTGCTGATGACATACACATCCCAACATAGCCTGCGTAAGTTTCCAATACTCCAAATGTACAAAATGTCGCAGGACATGTTGGGATGATAAGTTCTACAACAGCTGGAGTTGGAAGGTTAGCCATTAAGGTTACATAATATAACACCTGCAATATGCTTGTTTGCTATGGTCAACATCCAACCTCCAAAAATACCACAAATTAATCACATTGCCAACTATGTTGCCATGGATCAATTTGTAAGGAATCAATTCTGCTGAACCTTGCTATGCGGACAGTTCCACATGCACTTTCTTAAAAAATACAAAATATGCACAAGTGACGACACATATCTGTTTCACCAAACCAATTTTATGTGTTAAACAATATCCTTTACTTATTACTTCTTTACTTGCCACATTTCTGTGTGACATATTGACAGGGCCGGAATGACACACAGGGTTAGCATACAAAACACCGGTACACACTACTGCATGAGGGGCCACTACTTCCTCTAGTGAGTGGAATCAAGACTGTGCACTTGTCTTATACATGGAATTTATGTATCATTACACTGTAGGACTTTATTGGTTTTGGCACGCCTCTGTGTTGTTTTCATTGAACACCTTGGTTGGCTTTGATCAGAGGCGGATTGGCCATAGGGCTTACAGGGAAGATTCCCGGTGGGCCGACGCACCTGTGGGGCCTTTTTTGTTTGAGGACATGTGGTCCTGTTTATAGACATAATGAATAAGATGCAAAATAATTTGCATATATGAAAATTACTTTGCCACTTAGCCTGTGATTGCAGATGATCTAGTGTATGCTCTGTCTGCCTGCTTGGCTGACATATAAGATTGAGTGAATAGTGATTGGGATACGCGGTTGGTGTAATAAGCAAGAAAATATATCTTTCTAAAGAATGATATAGTTTCCTAAATTCTGAAGGTGTATCATATAATGTGCTCATAATATTTAATTTTATTTCTTTTTAACGTGCCCCTTGATACTGGACATCCCCACTATCTGCAAAGTCTTGGTGGGAGGGTGCTGCTGCCATGGACCATGGCTAGACCTTACACCTCTGGTGCTGCCCATGTGGGGCCACTAGTACAAATTTTTCCAAGGCCGCTTTTTGTTCCCAATCCGCCCCTGGCTTTGATCAGGCAAAGGTATGGGTCCATAACAAGAGGTGTCTCCGGTGTGCCCTTCATGTCCCAGTATGACAGTACATGCTGACAATGTGTATTTAAATACATTTTGACACCACAAAAATAAATGTGAATCAGTGTATAAGTCTGGATAATGTAATTCTGTATGTACTTACCAGCAACATGATGAGAGTGTGGCTGAGGTCTTGTAGGAGTCGCAAAAGCTCTTCTGGAGGCTGTGGGGCCACAAGAGAAAGGCACCGTTGTTGTTGATACTCGGTAACTGTTTGACTTGGTTCACTCCGTCGCCTCTTGTGTGGCATACTTTTGCCTTGGCGAGACACATGTGTACTTTGAGTTTGTGGAGTTGCGTGCAATGTGGCTGGGCCTATGTTGAAAGATTTTTATTATTTAGGGTCTATTTTATAAAAAACTTAAGTCGATTTATAAAAATAATGTACCTGCTTCTCCTGTATCCGCAGCTTGGGGCCTTGAGGTGGCAGCCATGGTTGCTGATTTTCTTTGAGTAACTACACACAAATTACAAAAAAAAAATTAGTAATTTCATAAAATAATAGCATCATCGGTATAAAAATCATACAGGATTAATTGCAAAAACATCATTTATAATGTGTGTGGCTTAGACATGTTAGTAACAAAAAAACACAAAATAGTCCAAGGACATTAGGATACAAAGACATTATTATGGAGCATGATATTTCTGTTTGTAGTTAAAGAATCTCAAAACAACGTCATTCTGGAAAAAAAAAACAATTTTCAAACATCTTGCTTGAATCATGAATCGATAAAAAACAATACCGCAGGAGTTAGCACTAAATCAGATACTAATTTAACTAATTTCAATACAATTTAGATAATCATTAGAGTGACAATATTGGAAACCATTAAAACAACCTCAAAAACATGCTGCAAAATATATTACATAATAATGGGGGTCATTCCGAGTTGTTCGCTCGCTAGCAGATTTTAGCAGCATTGCACACGCTAGGCCGCTGCCCTCTGGGAGTGTATCTTAGCTTAGCAGAATTGCGAATAGAAAATTCTTAGAAGTTTCTGAGTAGCTCGAGACTTACTCCTACGCAGTGATCAGCTCAGCCCGTTTCGTTCCTGGTTTGACGTCACAAACAGGCCCTGCGTTCGGCCAGCCACTCCCCCGTTTCTCCAGACACTCCCGCGTTTTATCCTGGCACGCCTGCGTTTTTCCACACACTCCCAAAAAAACGGTCAGTTTCCGCCCAGAAACACCCACTTCCTGTCAATCACACTCCGATCACTTCAACGATGAAATTCTTCGTTCGGACGTGAGTAAATCTACTAAGTTTTGAGCTAAAATACTTAGCGCATGCGCACTGCGTACCATGCGCATACGCATTTTCGCCTTAATCGCTCCGTTGCGAAAATCGGCAACGAGCGAACAACTCGGAATTACCCCCATTATGCAAAATAACAACAGGTTACAAAAGAAAACACTCACCAGCCTGTTTTGGGTGGTCAGAATCACGTACGTAAGTGGCCCTGACAACCTCAGCAGGAATCAAACTACGTACAGGCTCCTCCCACTCCCTATAAGTTGCGCGAAAGGCAGGTCCGCCCCCAGTTTTCCGTGCTGATTTGGCCTCCTTGGACATCTTGGCCTTCACACTGCGTTTAATATCGTAGAAGCGTTTTCTACATGTGTCCTCCGTACGCTTCAACACGCCCTCGCAGTTCACTGCCGCAACCACTTTGGACCACAGCAGCAACAACATCACTCTCTGAATCACTGGAGAACGAAGCTGCAACATCACCCTCCACCTCACTCACCTCCTCCCTCTCACTAACCTTTTCAACCTCACTCACCTCCTCCCTCTCACTCACCTCCTCCTCTCACTCACCTCCTCCACCTCACTCACCTCCTCCACCTCACTCACCTGGGACATGGACATATTACAGACGGAAAAAAAATACACTGAGAAATAAAAACACAAAACACAAACCTCCACTTCCACTACACACCGCACAACAAACAAACAAACACACACAAACAAACAAACAAACAAACAAACACGAGACTTCACACAAAAATTGCTTACAAAAAAACAACCACAAACTGAAAAAATACACCACAACAATAAACTCAAGACTACTTACACACAATACAGCACGCACCAATCGATCACAAAACTCCAAAATCACTCTCCAAAATGCCAACTACACACACCTCTATCTCTCAACTCTCCACTAGCTAAACCCATGAGGTTCGGACGGTTTGGGGCGGTTTTATAGTCCTGGCCACACACACACACCTCCTTCAGGAACACAACCAATCACGTTCGAGTAGAAAAAATGGAAGTTCCTATAAACTACGTACGTGATTAACTGTAAGCCCGCCACGTAAAAAAATAATTACGAATTCTTAAACAAAGCACATACAAATACGAACGCATATCAACATCGGCCGAGATCCTAACCAAAAAATTACGAACAACAGCGACATCGGAAAACACGACACTTCAAAATACGACAGAATAGTAAATAACAGATTTACGAAACAAAAAGTTGCACAAATACACTGTCGATGTCAGCCGTGATTTTTTACACTTCGAATCGCATAAAATACGATTTGTTAGTAAATATACCCCCTGGCCTGCAGTGAATGGTGGGTTGTGTTTTTACTAGAGATGTGCACCGGACATTTTTCGGGTTTTGTGTTTTGGTTTTGGATTCGGTTCCGCGGCCGTGTTTTGGGTTCGAACGCGTTTTGGCAAAACCTCACCGAATTTTTTTGGTTGGATTCGGGTGTGTTTTGGATTCGGGTGTTTTTTTCAAAAAAACCTAAAAAACAGCTTAAATCATTGAATTTGGGGGTCATTTTGATCCCATAGTATTATCAACCTCAATAACCATAATTTACACTTATTTACAGTCTATTCTGAATACCTCACACCTCACAATATTATTTTTAGTCCTAAAATTTGCACCGAGGTCGCTGGATGACTAAGCTCAGCGACCCAAGTGGCCGACACAAACACCTGGCCCATCTATGAGTGGCACTGCAGTGTTACGCAGGATGGCCCTTCCAAAAAACACTCCCCAAACAGCACATGACGCAAAGAAAAAAAGAGGCGCAATGAGGTAGCTGTGTGACTAAGCTCAGCGACCTAAGTGGCCGACACAAACACCTGGCCCATCTAGGAGTGGCACTGCAGTGTCACGCAGGCTGGCCCTTCAAAAAACTACTCCCCAAACAGCACATGACGCAAAGAAAAAAAGAGGCGCAATGAGGTAGCTGTGTGAGTAAGCTAAGCGACCCTAGTGGCCGACACAAACACCTGGCCCATCTAGGAGTGGCACTGCAGTGTCACGCAGGCTGGCCCTTCAAAAAACTACTCCCCAAACAGCACATGACGCAAAGAAAAAAAGAGGCGCAATGAGGTAGCTGTGTGAGTAAGCTAAGCGACCCTAGTGGCCGACACAAACACCTGGCCCATCTAGGAGTGGCACTGCAGTGTCACACAGGATGGCCCTTCAAAAAACTACTCCCCAAACAGCACATGACGCAAAGAAAAAAAGAGGCGCAATGAGGTAGCTGTGTGAGTAAGCTAAGCGACCCTAGTGGCCGACACAAACACCTGGCCCATCTAGGAGTGGCACTGCAGTGTCACGCAGGCTGGCCCTTCAAAAAACTACTCCCCAAACAGCACATGACGCAAAGAAAAATTAAAGAAAAAAGAGGTGCAAGATGGAATTGTCCTTGGGCCCTCCCACCCACTCTTATGTTGTATAAACAGGACATGCACACTTTAACCAACCCATCATTTCAGTGACAGTGTCTGCCACACGACTGTGACTGAAATGACGGGTTGGTTTGGACCCCCACCAAAAAAGAAGCAATTAATCTCTCCTTGCACAAACTGGCTCTACAGAGGCAAGATGTCCACCTCATCATCATCCTCCGATTCATCACCGTGTACATCCCCCTCCTCACAGATTATCAATTCGTCCCCACTGGAATCCACCATCTCAGCTCCCTGTGTACTTTGTGGAGGCAATTGCTGCTGGTCAATGTCTCCACGGAGGAATTGATTATAATTCATTTTAATGAACATCATCTTCTCCACATTTTCTGGAAGTAACCTCGTACGCCGATTGCTGACAAGGTGAGCGGCGGCACTAAACACTCTTTCGGAATACACACTTGTGGGAGGGCAACTTAGGTAGAATAAAGCCAGTTTGTGCAAGGGCCTCCAAATTGCCTCTTTTTCCTGCCAGTATACGTACGGACTGTCTGACGTGCCTACTTGGATGCGGTCACTCATATAATCCTCCACCATTCTTTCAATGGTGAGAGAATCATATGCAGTGAAAGTAGACGACATGTCCGTAATCGTTGTCAGGTCCTTCAGTCCGGACCAGATGTCAGCATCAGCAGTCGCTCCAGACTGCCCTGCATCACCGCCAGCGGGTGGGCTCGGAATTCTGAGCCTTTTCCTCGCACCCCCAATTGCGGGAGAATGTGAAGGAGGAGCTGTTGACCGATCAAGTTCCACCTGACTTGATAATTTTCTCACCAGCAGGTCTTTGAACCCCTGCAGACTTGTGTCTGCCGGAAAGAGAGATACAACGTAGGTTTTAAATCTAGGATCGAGCACGGTGGCCAAAATGTAGTGCTCTGATTTCAACAGATTGACCACCCGTGAATCCTGGTTAAGCGAATGAAGGGCTCCATCCACAAGTCCCACATGCCTAGCGGAATCGCTCTTTCTTAGCTCCTCCTTCAATGTCTCCAGCTTCTTCTGCAAAAGCCTGATGAGGGGAATGACCTGACTCAGGCTGGCAGTGTCTGAACTGACTTCACGTGTGGCAAGTTCAAAAGGTTGCAGAACCTTGCACAACGTTGAAATCATTCTCCACTGCGCTTGAGACAGGTGCATTCCACCTCCTTTGCCTATATCGTGGCCAGATGTATAGGCTTGAATGGCCTTTTGCTGCTCCTCCAACCTCTGAAGCATATAGAGGGTTGAATTCCACCTCGTTACCACTTCTTGCTTCAGATGATGGCAGGGCAGGTTCAGGCGTTTTTGGTGTTGCTCCAGTCTTCTGTACATGGTGCCTGTACGCCGAAAGTGTCCCGCAATTCTTCTGGCCACCGACAGCATCTCTTGCACGCCCCTCTAGTTTTTTAAATAATTCTGCACCACCAAATTCAAGGTATGTGCAAAACATGGGACGTGCTGGAATTTGCCCAGATATAATGCACGCACAATATTGCTGGCGTTGTCCGATGCCACAAATCCACAGGAGAGTCCAATTGGGGTAAGCCATTCTGCGATGATCTTCCTCAGTTGCCGTAAGAGGTTTTCAGCTGTGTGCGTATTCTGGAAAGCGGTGATACAAAGCGTAGCCTGCCTAGGAAAGAGTTGGCTTTTGCGAGATGCTGCTACTGGTGCCGCCGCTGCTGTTCTTGCGGTGGGAGTCAATACATCTACCCAGTGGGCTGTCACAGTCATATAGTTCTGAGTCTGCCCTGCTCCACTTGTCCACATGTCCGTGGTTAAGTGGATATTGGGTACAACTGCATTTTTTAGGACACTGGTGAGTCTTTTTCTGAGGTCTGTGTACATTTTCGGTATCGCCTGCCTAGAGAAATGGAACCTAGATGGTATTTGGTACCGGGGACACAGTACCTCAAACAAGTCTATAGTTGGCTCTGCAGTAATGATGGATACCGGAACCACGTTTCTCACCGCCCAGGATGCCAAGGCCTCAGTTATCCGCTTTGCAGCAGGATGACTGCTGTGATATTTCATCTTCCTCGCAAAGGACTGTTGGACAGTCAATTGCTTGGTGGAAGTAGTAAAAGTGGTCTTACGACTTCCCCTCTGGGATGACCATCGACTCCCAGCAGCAACAACAGCAGCGCCAGCAGCAGTAGGCTTTACACTCAAGGATGCATCAGAGGAATCCCAGGCAGGAGAGGACTCGTCAGAATTGCCAGTGACATGGCCTGCAGGACTATTGGCATTCCTGGGGAAGGAGGAAATTGACACTGAGGGAGTTGGTGGGGTGGTTTGCGTGAGCTTGGTTACAAGAGGAAGGGATTTACTGGTCAGTGGACTGCTTCCGCTGTCGCCCAAAGTTTTTTAACTTGTCACTGACTTATGATGAATGCGCTGCAGGTGACGTATAAGGGAGGATGTTCCGAGGTGGTTAACGTCCTTACCCCTACTTATTACAGCTTGACAAAGGCAACACACGGCTTGACACCTGTTGTCCGCATTTCTGTTGAAATACTTCCACACCGAAGAGCTGATTTTTTTGGTATTTTCACCAGGCATGTCAATGGCCATATTCCTCCCACGGACAACAGGTGTCTCCCCGGGTGCCTGACTTAAACAAACCACCTCACCATCAGAATCCTCCTTGTCAATTTCCTCCCCAACGCCAGCAACACCCATATCCTCCTCATCCTGGTGTACTTCAACACTGACATCTTCAATCTGACTATCAGGAACTGGACTGCGGGTGCTCCTTCCAGCACTTGCAGGGGGCGTGCAAATGGTGGAAGGCGCATGCTCTTCACGTCCAGTGTTGGGAAGGTCAGGCATCGCAACCGACACAATTGGACTCTCCTTGTGGATTTGTGATTTCGAAGAACGCACAGTTCTTTGCTGTGCTTTTGCCAGCTTAAGTCTTTTAATTTTTCTAGCGAGAGGCTGAGTGCTTCCATCCTCATGTGAAGCTGAACCACTAGCCATGAACATAGGCCAGGGCCTCAGCCGTTCCTTGCCACTCCGTGTGGTAAATGGCATATTGGCAAGTTTACGCTTCTCCTCCGACGATTTTATTTTAGATTTTTGAGTCCTTTTTTTACTGATATTTTGTATTTTGGATTTTACATGCTCTGTACTATGACATTGGGCATCGGTCTTGGCAGACGACGTTGATGGAATTTCATCGTCTTGGCCATGACTAGTGGCAGCAGCTTCAGCACGAGGTGGAAGTGGATCTTGATCTTTCCCTATTTTTGGAACCTCAACATTTTTGTTCTCCATATTTTAATAGGCACAACTAAAAGGCACCTCAGGTAAACAATGGAGATGGATGGATACTAGTATACTTATGGATGACGAGTGACTGACGACACAGAGGTAGCTACAGCCGTGGACTACCGTACTGCGTCTGCTAGTATAGAGATGATAATGATATAAAAAATATATATATATCACTACTGCAGGTATATATATATAATATATAATGACGGACCTGCTGGACGCTGTCAGCAGACTGCTGAACTACTAGTATGAAGAAGATAGAAAAAAAAACACCCCACCACAGGTAGGTATACAATTATGGACGAGCACTGACGACACAGAGGTAGCCACAGCCGTGGACTACCGTACTGCGTCTGCTAGTATAGAGATGATAATGATATAAAAAATATATATATATCACTACTGCAGGTATATATAATATATAATGACGGACCTGCTGGACGCTGTCAGCAGACTGCTGAACTACTAGTATGAAGAAGATAGAAAAAAAAACCCCACCACAGGTAGGTATACAATTATGGACGAGCACTGACGACACAGAGGTAGCCACAGCCGTGGACTACCGTACTGCGTCTGCTAGTATAGAGATGATAATGATATAAAAAATATATATATATCACTACTGCAGGTATATATAATATATAATGACGGACCTGCTGGACGCTGTCAGCAGACTGCTGAACTACTAGTATGAAGAAGATAGAAAAAAAAAAACCCCACCACAGGTAGGTATACAATTATGGACGAGCACTGACGACACAGAGGTAGCCACAGCCGTGGATTACCGTACTGCGTCTGCTAATATAGAGATGATAATGATATAAAAAATATATATATATCACTACTGCAGGTATATATAATATATAACGACGGACCTGCTGGACGCTGTCAGCAGACTGCTGAACTACTAGTATGAAGAAGATAGAAAAAAAAAAAAACCACCACAGGTAGGTATACAATTATGGACGAGCAGTGACGACACAGAGGTAGCCACAGCCGTGGACTACCGTACTGCGTCTGCTAGTATAGTGATGATAATGATATAAAAAATATATATATATCACTACTGCAGGTATATATAATATATAATGACGGACCTGCTGGACGCTGTCAGCAGACTGCTGAACTACTAGTATGAAGAAGATAGAAAAAAAACAACCCCACCACAGGTAGGTATACAATTATGGACGAGCACTGACGACACAGAGGTAGCCACAGCCGTGGACTACCGTACTGCGTCTGCTAATATAGAGATGATAATGATATAAAAAATATATATATATCACTACTGCAGGTATATATAATATATAATGACGGACCTGCTGGACGCTGTCAGCAGACTGCTGAACTACTAGTATGAAGAAGATAGAAAAAAAAAAACCCCACCACAGGTAGGTATACAATTATGGACGAGCACTGACGACACAGAGGTAGCCACAGCCGTGGACTACCGTACTGCGTCTGCTAGTATAGAGATGATAATGATATAAAAAATATATATATATCACTACTGCAGGTATATATAATATATAATGACGGACCTGCTGGACGCTGTCAGCAGACTGCTGAACTACTAGTATGAAGAAGATAGAAAAAAAAAACCCCACCACAGGTAGGTATACAATTATGGACGAGCACTGACGACACAGAGGTAGCCACAGCCGTGGACTACCATACTGCGTCTGCTAATATAGAGATGATAATGATATAAAAAATATATATATATCACTACTGCAGGTATATATAATATATAATGACGGACCTGCTGGACGCTGTCAGCAGACTGCTGAACTACTAGTATGAAGAAGATAGAAAAAAAAAACCCCCACCACAGGTAGGTATACAATTATGGACGAGCACTGACGACACAGAGGTAGCTACAGCCGTGGACTACCGTACTGCGTCTGCTAATATAGAGATGATACAGATGATAGAGATGAACAAAAAAAATATAACACTACTGCAGGTAAATATTTATATAATATAATGAATGACGGACCTGCTGGACACTGTCAGCAGAATGCGTTTATAGAATAAATAAAAAAACACCACAGGAGTGTTTGTTTAACTTTTTCAGGCAGACAATATACTGGTGGTCAGTGGTCACACTGGCAGCAAAAGTGTGCACTGTACTCCTGCTATAACTGCTCCCCAGTCTCCCCCACAATTAAGCTGTGTGAGCAGCACTGGCAGTGAGCACTCAGCACAGTCAGATATAATACATACATAGATGATATATTATCATTATCATATTATCATGCAGCACACTGAGGCTGAGCACAGATATGGTATGTGACTGTGTATCGTTTTTTTTCAGGCAGAGAACCGATTAAAATTAAACTGGTGGTCAGTCACACTATCAGCAAAACTCTGCTGCACTGTACTGAGTACTCCTCCTAATGCTCCCCAAATTAGTAAATCAACTCAAGTGTCTCTGACTCTCTAATCTAATCTAAACGGAGAGGACGCCAGCCACGTCCTCTCCCTATCAATCTCAATGCACGTGTGAAAATGGCGGCGACGCGCGGCTCCTTATATAGAATCCGAGTCTCGCGAGAATCCGACAGCGGGATGATGACGTTCGGGCGCGCTCGGGTTAACCGAGCAAGGCGGGAGGATCCGAGTCTGCTCGGACCCGTGCAAAAAAGGCTGAAGTTCGGGGGGGTTCGGATTCCGAGGAACCGAACCCGCTCATCTCTAGTTTTTACACAGCAGCTGCAGGGACACAGGTTGAAGCCTAATGTTGTTGTATATAATTTAATCTTAAATGATTATGTTTATTTAAACATTTTCTTACTGGCCACCAGATTCTCACACTCATCCTCCCCTTCAGCTGGGGCCATAGTTACCCACTCGGACTCCTCATCCTCTTCTTCGGGAAAAGAAGGGGTAGGATGTTGGATGGGGAAGGGGCTTTAAAGTAGGTGGGAGGTTGGATGGGGGAAGAAGGATCAGATTGTGAGGTGTTGGGAATGTCAAGGGTGGATAGATTTTAAGTGGGGGATGGAGGATGAGGGGTGGGAGGGTGGTTGAGAGGTGGTGCCAGATTGAGAGGGGGAGAGTGGTTGAGAGGGGGGGGGGATTGAGAGAGGGAGGAAGATTGAGATGTGGCAGAAGTTTGAGAGGAATAGGGTGGTTGAGAGGGGGAGGAAGATTGAGAGGTGGCGGAAGTTTAAGAGGGGGATAGTGGTTGAGAGGGGGGGCAGATTGAGAGGTGGCAGAAGTTTAACAGGGGGAGTGTGGTTGAGTGGGGGGGCAGATTGAGAGGGGGAGGAAGATTGAGAGGTGGCGGAAGTTTAAGGGGGGGGTGGATGAGAGATGAGAGGGGGAGAAGGATTGAGAGGTGGCTGGTCTGGCCTGATGTTGCCTTCCTTGGCTCCTTTGTGATCGGCCTAAGGAGAGAGAAACACAGCTGTATGTTATTTCTTATTCTTGTTTTTATGTAAATTTGTAAAGTAAAGATCATTAGGAACTTTGTACTGAAATCATTTATTTTTTGTGTGTTTACTCTGGTCCCATTGTGTAATCAATCCAATCAAATTATATTAGTAGTGTTTTGTTATGCTCCAAAAATTTAATACATTTTTTAACTACCAAAACATAGCATGTTCTGATGTCACATACACTGTTCACTATGTGTGTGGGTACATCCATTAGGCCATGGATATGCCATACCAACATACAACCCACACGCATACTGTATACATGCACAGGAACATCTATGCCTCTATATCCATACATACACTACCTATCTAACAACATGTCTATTTCTCGATATACATATACTATATAGTAGTGATGTGCACCGGACATTTTTCGGGTTTTGTGTTTTGGTTTTGGATTCGGTTCCGCGGCCGTGTTTTGGATTCGGACGCGTTTTGGCAAAACCTCACCGAAAAAATTTTGTCGGATTCGGGTGTGTTTTGGATTCGGGTGTTTTTTACAAAAAACCCTAAAATACAGCTTAAATCATAGAATTTGGGGGTCATTTTGATCCCATAGTATTATTAACCTCAATAACCATAATTTCCACTCATTTCCAGTCTATTCTGAACACCTCACAATATTATTTTTAGTCCTAAAATTTACACCGAGGTCGCTGGATGGCTAAGCTAAGCGACACAAGTGGCCGACACAAACACCTGGCCCATCTAGGAGTGGCACTGCAGTGTCAGGCAGGATGGCACTTCAAAAAAATAGTCCCCAAACAGCACATGATGCAAAGAAAAAAAGAGGCGCACCAAGGTCGCTGTGTGACTAAGCTAAGCGACACAAGTGGCCGACACAAACACCTGGCCCATCTAGGAGTGGCACTGCAGTGTCAGGCAGGATGGCACTTCAAAAAAATTGTCCCCAAACAGCACATGATGCAAAGAAAAAAAGAGGCACACCAAGGTCGCTGTGTGACTAAGCTAAGCGACACAAGTGGCCGACACAAACACCTGGCCCATCTAGGAGTGGCACTGCAGTGTCAGACAGGATGGCACTTCAAAAAAATAGTCCCCAAACAGCACATGATGCAAAGAAAAATGAAAGAAAAAAGAGGTGCAAGATGGAATTGTCCTTGGGCCCTCCCACCCACCCTTAAGTTGTATAAACAGGACATGCACACTTTAACGAACCCATCATTTCAGCGACAGGGTCTGCCACACGACTGTGACTGAAATGACTGGTTGGTTTGGGCCCCCACCAAAAAAAGAAGCAATCAATCTCTCCTTGCATAAACTGGCTCTACAGAGGCAAGATGTCCACCTCATCATCATCCTCCGATTCCTCACCCCTTTCACTGTGTACATCCCCCTCCTCACAGATTATTAATTCGTCCCCACTGGAATCCACCATCTCAGGTCCCTGTGTACTTTGTGGAGGCAATTGCTGCTGGTGAATGTCTCCACGGAGGAATTGATTATAATTCATTTTGATGAACTTCATCTTCTCCACATTTTCTGGAAGTAACCTCGTACGCTGATTGCTGACAAGGTGAGCGGCTGCAGTAAACACTCTATCGGAGTACACACTGGAGGGAGGGCAACTTAGGTAGAATAAAGCCAGTTTGTGCAAGGGCCTCCAAATTGCCTCTTTTTCCTGCCAGTATACGTACAGTCTGACGTGCCTACTTGGATGCGGTCACTCATATAATCCTCCACCATTCTTTCAATGGTGAGAGAATCATATGAAGTGACAGTAGACGACATGTCAGTAATCGTTGGCAGGTCCTTCAGTCCGGACCAGATGTCAGCATTCGCTCCAGACTGCCCTGCATCACCGCCAGCGGGTGGGCTCGGAATTCTTAGCCTTTTTTTCATACCCCCAGTTGCGGGAGAATGTGAAGGAGGAGATGTTGACGGGTCACGTTCCGCTTGACTTGACAATTTTCTCACCAGCAGGTCTTTGAACCTCTGCAGACTTGTGTCTGCCGGAAAGAGAGATACAACGTAGGTTTTAAATCTAGGATCGAGCACGGTGGCCAAAATGTAGTGCTCTGATTTCAACAGATTGACCACCCGTGAATCCCGGTTAAGCGAATTAAGGGCTCCATCCACAAGTCCCACATGCCTAGCGGAATCGCTCTGTTTTAGCTCCTCCTTCAATGTCTCCAGCTTCTTCTGCAAAAGCCTGATGAGGGGAATGACCTGACTCAGGCTGGCAGCAGTAGGCGTTACACTCAAGGATGCTTCGGAGGAATCCCAGGCAGGAGAGGACTCATCAGACTTGCCAGTGACATGGCCTGCAGGACTATTGGCTTTCCTGGGTAAGGAGGAAATTGACACTGAGGGAGTTGGTGGTGTGGTTTGTAGGAGCTTGGTTACAAGAGGAAGGGATTTAGTGGTCAGTGGACTGCTTCCGCTGTCACCCAAAGTTTTTGAACTTGTCACTGACTTATGATGAATGCGCTGCAGGTGACGTATAAGGGAGGATGTTCCGAGGTGGTTAACGTCCTTACCCCTACTTATTACAGCTTGACAAAGGCAACACACGGCTTGACACCTGTTGTCCGCATTTGTGTTGAAATAATTCCACACCGAAGAGCTGATTTTTTTTTTGTATTTTGACCAGGCATGTCAATGGCCATATTCGTCCCATGGACAACAGGTGTCTCCCCGGGTGCCTGACTTAAACAAACCACCTCACCATCAGAATCCTCCTTGTCAATTTCCTCCCCAGCGCCAGCAACACCCATATCCTCATCCTGGTGTACTTCAACAGTGACATCTTCAATTTGACTATCAGGAACTGGACTGCGGGTGCTCCTTCCAGCACTTGCAGGGGGCGTGCAAATGGTGGAAGGCGCAAGCTTTTCCCGTCCAGTGTTGGGAAGGTCAGGCATCGCAACCGACACAATTGGACTCTCCTTGGGTATTTGTGATTTAGAAGAACGCACAGTTCTTTGCTGTGCTTTTGCCAGCTTAAGTCTTTTCATTTTTCTAGCGAGAGGATGAGTGCTTCCATCCTCATGTGAAGCTGAACAACTAGCCATGAACATAGGCCAGGGCCTCAGCCGTTCCTTGCCACTCCGTGTCGTAAATGGCATATTGGCAAATTTACGCTTCTCCTCAGACGCTTCTAATTTTGATTTTTGGGTCATTTTACTGAACTTTTGTTTTTTGGATTTTACATGCTCTCTACTATGACATTGGGCATCGGCCTTGGCAGACGACGTTGATGGCATTTCATCGTCTCGGCCATGACTAGTGGCAGCAGCTTCAGCACGAGGTGGAAGTGGATCTTGATCTTTCCCTATTTTAACCTCCACATTTTTGTTCTCCATTTTTTAATGTGTGGAATTATATGCCAGTAACTATCAATAGCAATGGCCTACTACTATATATACTGCGCACAACTGAAATGCACCACAGGTATGGATGGATAGTATACAGTACTTGACGACACAGAGGTAGGTAGAGCAGTGGCCTTCCGTACCATACTGCTATATATACTGGTGGTCACTGTCAGCAAACTGCAAAACTAAAATGAACCACAGGTATAGAATGTAGATGGATAGTATACTTAAAGACAAAACAGAGGTAGGTACAGCAGTGGCCTTCCGTACCGTACTGCTATATATAGTATACTGGTGGTCACTGTGTCAGCAAACTGCAAAACTAAAATGCACCACAGGTATAGAATGTAGATGGATAGTATACTTAATGACGACACAGAGGTAGGTACAGCAGTGGCCTTCCGTAACGTACTGCTATTATATAGTATACTGGTGGTCACTGTGTCAGCAAACTGCAAAACTAAAATGCACCACAGGTATAGAATGTAGATGGATAGTATACTTAATGATGACACAGAGGTAGGTACAGCAGTGGCCTTCCGTACCGTACTGCTATAAATAGTATACTGGTGGTCACTGTGTCAGCAAACTGCAAAACTAAAATGCACCACAGGTATAGAATGTAGATGGATAGTATACTTAATGACGACACAGAGGTAGGTACAGCAGTGGCCTTCCGTACCGTACTGCTATATATAGTATACTGGTGGTCACTGTGTCAGCAAACTGCAAAACTAAAATGCACCACAGGTATAGAATGTAGATGGATAGTATACTTAATGACGACACAGAGGTAGGTACAGCAGTGGCCTTCCGTACCGTACTGCTATATATAGTATACTGGAGGTCACTGTGTCAGCAAACTGCAAAAATAAAATGCACCACAGGTATAGAATGTAGATGGATAGTATACTTAATGACGACACAGAGGTAGGTACAGCAGTGGCCTTCCGTACCGTAATGCTATATATAGTATACTGGTGGTCACTGTGTCAGCAAACTGCAAAACTAAAATGCACCACAGGTATAGAATGTAGATGGATAGTATACTTAATGATGACACAGAGGTAGGTACAGCAGTGGCCTTCCGTACCGTACTGCTATATATAGTATACTGGTGGTCACTGTTTCAGCAAACTGCAAAACTAAAATGCACCACAGGTATTGAATGTAGATGGATAGTATACTTAATGACGACACAGAGGTAGGTACAGCAGTGGCCTTCCGTACCGTACTGCTATATATAGTATATTGGTGGTCACTGTGTCAGCAAACTGCAAAACTAAAATGCACCACAGGTATAGAATGTAGATGGATAGTATGCTTAATGACGACACAGAGGTAGGTACAGCAGTGGCCTTCCGTACCGTACTGCTATATATAGTATACTGGTGGTCACTGTGTCAGCAAACTGCAAAACTAAAATGCACCACAGGTATAGAATGTAGATGGATAGTATACTTAATGACGACACAGAGGTAGGTACAGCAGTGGCCTTCCGTACCGTACTGCTATATATAGTATACTGGTGGTCACTGTGTCAGCAAACTGCAAAACTAAAATGCACCACAGGTATAGAATGTAGATGGATATTATACTTAATGACGACACAGAGGTAGGTACAGCAGTGGCCTTCCGTACCGTACTGCTATATATAGTATACTGGTGGTCACTGTGTCAGCAAACTGCAAAACTAAAATGCACCACAGGTATAGAATGTAGATGGATAGTATACTTAATGACGACACAGAGGTAGGTACAGCAGTGGCCTTCCGTACCGTACTGCTATGTATAGTATACTGGTAGTCACTGTGTCAGCAAACTGCAAAACTAAAATGCACCACAGGTATAGAATGTAGATGGATAGTATACTTAATGACGACACAGAGGTAGGTACAGCAGTGGCCTTCCGTACCGTACTGCTATATATACTGGTGGTCACTGTATCAGCAAACTGCACAACTTAAATGCACCACAGGTATAGAATCTAGATGGATAGTATACTTAATGACGACACAGAGGTAGGTACAGCAGTGGCCTACTGTACCGTAATGCTATATATTATATACTGGTGGTCACTGGTCAGCAAAACTCTGCACTGTACTCCTCCTATATAATATTATACTGGTGGTCCCCAGTCCCCACAATAAAGCAGCACACTGAGCACAGATATGGAGTGTTTTTCAGGCAGACAACGTATACTGGTGGTCACTGTCAGCAAAACTCTGCACTGTACTCCTGCTATATAATACAGCTGCTCCCCAGTCCCCACAATTAAGCAGTGTGAGCACAGATATATGCAGCACACTGAGCACAGATATGGAGCGTTTTTTTCAGGCAGAGAACGGATAACTGGTGGTCACTGATCAGCAAAAGTCTGCACTGTACTCCTCCTATAGTATACAGCTGCTCCCCAGCCCTCCCCACAATTAAGCAATAGTGCACAATCAAGTTCAACAATAACGGAGAGGACGCCAGCCAAGTCCTCTCCCTAACATTTCCAATGCACGAGTGAAAATGGCGGCGACGCGCGGCTGCTTATATAGAATCCGAATCTCGCGAGAATCCGACAGCGGGATGATGACATTCGGGCGCGCTCGGGTTACCCGAGCCATACGGGAGAATCCGAGTATGGCTCGGACCCGTGTAAAAAGGGTGAAGTTCGGGGGGGTTCGGTTTCCGAGAAACCGAACCCGCTCATCACTACTATATAGTACATATCTATATACATATCTATATATATATTTTTACATAGCTACAGTATATACTGTACATATCTATATTTCTATTTATATATGTAGATATACACAGTGGTCGAAGTGGTGCGGTATACAGCGGTATGGTATACCACCACTTCTTCCACTGACCCGGAAATGCGGAACTGAAAGTGCAGCAGGAGGCGAGGGAAGTGGCCATCCTGCTGCACATGGTGCTCCCCATCCCTGCGCGGCAGCCGGTGGCTGTGTAGAGAACTGTATTAGCTCACCGCCGCCATCAGCCGCTCACTGCCGCCCGCCGCCCGCCGCCGCCAGCAGCCCACCGCTCACCGCTGCCAGCAACAAATGAGGTAATGTTCCCCTACTGTCACTCTCTCTCTCACTGGCGTTACTCTTTCTCCCTGTCGTCACTCTCTCCTGTCGTCACTCTCTCTCCCTGTCGTCACTGTCTCTCCCTGTCGTCACTGTCATCACGCTCTCACCCTGTCGTCACTCTCTACCTGTCGTCACTGTCATCACTCTCCCTGTCATCACTCTCTCTCCCTGTCGTCACTCTCTCTCCCTGTTGTCACTGTCATCACTCTCTCTCCCTGTTGTCACTGTCGTTACTCTCTCTCCCTGTCGTCACTCTCTCTCCCTGTCGTCACTCTCTCTCCCTGTCGTCACTGTCGTCTCTCCCTGTCACCGTCGTCACTCTCTCTCCCTGTCGTCACTGTCGTCACTCTCTCTCCCTGTCATCACTCTCTCTCCCTGTCGTCACTCTCTCTCCCTGTCGTCACTCTCTCTCCCTGTAGTCACTCTCTCTCCCTGTCGTCACTCTCTCTCCCTGTCATCACTGTCGTCACTCTCTCACTGTCGTCACTCTCTCTCCCTGTCGTCACTGTCGTCACTCTCTCTCTCCCTGTCGTCACTCTCTCTCTCCCTGTCGTCACTCTCTCTCTCCCTGTCGTCACTCTGGCTGTCCCTGCTGTCACAATTTCCGCTCATTCAGTGTGCTACAATGTGAGTTTCGGCTCATTCAGTGTGCTATAATGTGAATTTTGGCTCATTCAGTGTGCTACAATGTGAGTTTCGGCTCATTCAGTGTGCTATAATGTGAATTTTGGCTCATTCAGTGTGCTACAATGTGAATTTTGGCTCATTCAGTGTGCTATAATGTGAATTTTGGCTCATTCAGTGTGCTACAATGTGAATTTTGGCTCATTCAGTGTGCTATAATGTGAATTTCGGCTCATTCAGTGTGCTACAATGTGAATTTCAGATCATTCAGTGTGCTACAATGTGAATTTCGGCTCATTCAGTGTGCTACAATGTGCATTTCAGCTCGTACCGTGTGCTATAATGTGAATTTCAGCTCGTACTGTGTGCTATAAGGTGAAAAGGGCACCAGTACTAGATAGTATAAAGGGTTCTACTACACGGGACACGCCCCCTTTTGGGTGACTATGCCACCTTTTTGGGTGACCACACCCCCTTTTCTGGAGCACACCCCCTTTTCTGGAGCACGCGCTCCATACCCCCACTTCAAAATTTCCACTTCGACCACTGGATATACATATACTATATACTATGCCTCTATATACATTCATACACTACCACTATGTACAGGCAAAAACACACACACACACACACACATATTTAGGGCTGCAAATATTATTATACATTTTACTGCAAACACACTCATGCACACAGAAATGCTAGTGTGCATTACTCACTTGCAAGTATTTGTTGGCACAGCTGCGCTAGCAAACGAGGCTGATGGCGGCATAGGTCTGACCACCACTGCTGAAGCTGTACGATGGTCCTCTGCGTGCGGACCCTCGTCCACAGTTTTCTGTGGACCTCCGCATAGGGCGGTCCATTACCGCTGTGAGGAGCCGCAGCTCCCTCGTGCTGAATGCGGCAGCTTGCATGGTGCCAATGGTGTATTAATCACAGATGCTAATATTTATACTCTTTGCTTACTGTTGATTGGTTGGCACCTGTGATGCAGACATATATTAATAAACTTTATTGATATTGCTATATGTTGACAGCGTGGTCGGTGTCGCTTGTTGCGTATGCATTTGCGACTGCATGCTACTGTATGCTACTGTTTACGGGGAATTTGCAAACAAACTTACCATAATCGTCTGCCCATCACTCAGCAAAACATTGCAGGATTGTTGTATTAACAGGGGTCATTCCGAGTTGTTCGCTATTTTTTTCGTTCGCACAAGGTATGTGCAAAATTGCGAACATGTTGCAAAATTGCGAATATCTGCCCCAAACGGTGTTTTGCTAGTTCGTTCGCAATATTACACAATGTGGGCGTACGCCAAATAACAGCGCAACAATGCGAAGGCATCGCATTAACACAAACCCCACGTAAAAATACTAAGTTTTCGTAGATTTACACATTCTTCTTAAAAGTGCACATTTTTGCGGAAAAACGCACAACAATGGGTTTTTTTTTACTATTAAGTGAAATTACACCTTTTAGTTTCAAGTCCACAAGCCCTCCTCAATTACGATTCCAATTAGTGTAATGAATGATAATGGTCATGACCAATTAAGTCTTCCAAAAATACCTGAAGTACACTTTGTAGGCATAATTGGCCATCAACATTTAAATGTTTAAAATAAAAATAGAGATGTTTTAAATGTGCCTGGTCTTTTTTTTTATTTTTTTTCTGAAGAGGTGTAGTTTGTGAATGAAGGTGTTTACATGTTTTTTAACACAATAACCTCCTAACTGTTTTTTTTTATTTTTATAAACTTACGTAAGATGTGTGTGTTTTTTAAGGTAATAAATTTCTGCTAGCCAATCTGCTGTTCATTTATTGCATTAATAAACACAACACCCGCTTAAGTTGAAAATATATATATTTTTTTTACAACAATAACATGTTTAAAATAAAAAATTAGGCAAACTTCTCCAGCTGCTCCACACTCCTCAGCAATCCCTGCAGGTGTTCTCGCATGGTGGCAATAATGCCCCTAAAAGTAGTGGGATCTCCAACTGCAACATCTGAAATTAAGAGGCAACATAAACATTACTAACTTACTCACATTACCTATTATACAAGCAAGGCACAAAGCACACTTTAATGCAGGCATGTACAAGCTGTTGTTAAACTACATATACCAGCATGTCTTGACCCAGTTTTGTGTTCAGATAAATCAAAACTGTGTCAGGGCATGCTGGGATGTGTAGTTTCTCAGCAGCTGGAGGTCCGCAGTTTGGACAGTCCTGCTTTAATGCCTAAGTGATTACATCATGTCTGTTTTAACGATAAATCAGTAGCAGAACAACACAGAAGCCTGTCCAGCAATGTTTGTTTTTTATTTTTTTATTTTTTTTAAAGTGTACCACACCATGGGGTACATTTACTAATATGTGAGTTCTATTTAAGATGGGACGTTGACCATAGCAACCAATCAAATTCAACATATTATCTTGTAGAAGGACCCACAAAAATTACAAGTATAATCTTATTGGTTGCTATGGGCAACATCACATCTTAAAGAGAACTACCATCTTAGTAAATGTAACATCATGTTGGCATTCATTCACATCTGGAGTGAAGTTGACTTATCTTTTTGGGGGTTGGCCCTGCATCATCACACTGCATATCAACATCTTCAGAAGGACAACATATTGTAGTATACCCACACTCCCTGAAATCCTGCCTTACTTACTACATAAGGTCCAACATGTTTTTAAATTATTAGTTATTTATTTTTTGAGTGTAAATTTCACATAAAAAATCACTGTGTCCTTAGCCAGCCTAACAAAGTGAAGCATGCGAATTCAATGTTCAAATATTGGAATACCCAACCACAAGTGTAAAAGTCCAACAACATACTACACTCCACTCACGTCTAACTGTTTAGCAGATAATGTTGCACATACAAACCCTGTTGTCCTGGGCAACCCTGTCAACATAATGAGTGTCGACCTAGAGTGGGCATCCTCAACATTGCAGACGTAGACACTGTACATCTAATGTTCCTCACACAAATGTAAAAGCAACATCCATACCATGATGAAGAAGACAAACATTTTACCTTGACAAAAGATTTTACCCAGTACAACACTGCATTTATTAGAATGTGTAGTGAAATTCGGATAATAAAAAAATGTCAATGAGTGTCAACTTACTGTCCTGTCCCACTTGTTCTCCTCCCAGAAGTGCCTCCGGGGCCTCTGCTGCCCATTCGGAAGGTGGGGATGGCGGCTGGATGGGGGATGGCGGCTGGATGGGGGATGGCGGCTGGATGGGGAATGGAGGCTGGATGGGGGAAGGAGGCTGGATGGGGGAAGGAGGCTGGATGGGAGTAGGAGGCTGGATGGTGGAAGGAGGCTGGAAGAGGGAGCTTGGTACAGAGGGTGGGTCAGATTGAGAGGGGGAGGGTGGCGGAGAGGTAGGTGGGGTCACAGAGGGGGAGGGGGCCAGAGAGGGGGAATGGGAAAGAGAGGGTGAGGTGGGCGGAGTGGTGCTTGGTCCTACAGAGGTGGAGGGGGACAGAGAGTGGAAATGGGAAAGAGAGGGGGAGGGGGGCTGAGAAGGGGACTGGGAAGGAGAGGGGGATTGGATGTGAGAAGGGGAGGGGGGCTCAGAAGGGGACTGGGAAGGAGTGGGGGTTTGGGTGTGAGAAGGGGAGGGGGGCTCAGAAGGGGACTGGGAAGGAGAGGGGGAATGGGTGTGAGAAGGGGAGGGGGACTCAGAAGGGGACTGGGAAGGAGAGGGGGAATGGGTGTGAGAAGGGGAGGGGGGCTGAGAAGGAGACTGGGAAGGAGAGGGGGATTGGGTGTGAGAAGGGGAGGGGGGCTCAGAAGGGGACTGGGAAGGAGAGGGGGAATGGGTGTGAGAAGGGGAGGGGGGCTGAGAAGGGGACTGGGAAGGAGAGGGGGATTGG
The DNA here is from genome assembly GCF_028390025.1 of Pseudophryne corroboree. Taxonomy (NCBI): domain Eukaryota; kingdom Metazoa; phylum Chordata; class Amphibia; order Anura; family Myobatrachidae; genus Pseudophryne; species Pseudophryne corroboree. The sequence continues at coordinate 268,902,675 of NC_086453.1, read as the reverse complement.
GTGTGAGAAGGGGAGGGGGGCTGAGAAGGGGACTGGGAAGGAGAGGGGGAATGGGTGTGAGAAGGGGAGGGGGGCTCAGAAGGGGACTGGTCTGGGCTCCCAGCAGCAGCAGCTTGCCGTTGTGCTCGGCCTAGAATGACATATGTAATATTTTGTTTGTAGCATGAAAATTTATAACAACAGCATTTTTCTGTTACTCTGTTCTGTCCCATGTTAAAGACACAGGGGCAACATTAATAGTTTTTTATAATTTTGAAACTGGTGAGGTTGCCCATAGCAACCAAACAGATTATATGTAACATTTATTAAGCTGATTCTAGAATATAATAGATTGAATCTGATTGGTTGCTATAGGCAACATCTCCAGTTCTTTAAAAAAAATAAAAAAAATAAAATTACCACACTGAGCAAGTTAGTGGGTTCAGTTGACAGCCTGTGTAGCAACCCTGTACAACAACATGCACTTTTTCAGAAGCACCTTGCTACACAGTCAGTACTGCTTGCCCTACCCACATACACTCATGTTTATTCTACAAATTTATTGTAAGTGTGCTAATTTTCACACTCTCACTTAGTGAAAGTATGCAAAGTATTTGCGAAAATGTGTTATGCACTGTAATATATTACTTACTGCGCCCACGTAGGGTCCGGATTTGTTGTCTGAGCTCCGCCAACAGGTCCGGCGTACGCCTGCGGAGATCGCTCCAGCGCCTCTCGAGCTGGATCACGGACCTCCGGCTGCGGACGCGGGTCCGCAATAAGCGGCGGACCTCCGCGTAGGCCTCGCGCTTTACCCTATTTGGGACAAAGGGCCCTGCACGGCCTATGCGGCGGTCCATCACCGCTACCAGGACGCGCAGCTCGCGGCGCGTGAAAGCTGCTGCGCGCTTCATGGCAATGGCGTTTTCCATATATGGGCTTATATTTATAGTTTTTGGTTGCATGTGATTGGTTAGAAATGTATGGTGTCATCTGTAATCAACTTTACTGATATGTGTACATTGATGTGCAGGACAGTTTGTACAGTTCTCATGTGCGGAGATTCGCACCCGCGGACACACACACACACACACACACACACACACACACACACACACTCATATGGATTCTCATCAAAAACAGGTTATACTTCAAATATTTCTTCCAAAATAACAGTTTGTTTTTATTAAAAACCATTGGATACAACAATCTTCCACAACATATATGGAAAGGAGAATATTATATCAATAAAACTACTGAAACAATATAAAATATTCACTAAAATCACTCAGAAATGTGCTCAGAAATGTCCACCGTGCTTCATTAATTTTACGCATACACCCACACAGGTGCATGCAGGGCGTTCACATAGCCAGTGCAGCAATTACTGGACCAATTAGCAAAATATACACCTGCGCGGAATTCCGCACCGGAAAACGCAAGCAGCTATAAATACCCGAACACTCGTGCATACACACATGCTACCAGCAACATGGCTACTCGTGAGCAGATGGCAGCAGAGATGGACGAGGTGCAGAAGCAGATGGCAGCACTAACACAGAGAAGATTAGCACTGCGGAGGCAGATGCTTGATTTTGCTAATGTAGACTCTGAAGTTCCAGGACCCAGTACTATACAAACTCCTTCTGCTACCCAGGAGTTAGGAGTGAATCCCCTGCCAGACATAGCTAGTGGGGAAACTGAGGGTGATTCTGGACTAGCAGCTCAAACACAAACTACACAAGCAGCTAGTGAAGAGGAAGATGGTGATGAAGGTCAGGATGATAGCTCACAGGCTACTTCCAGAAAAAAAAAGAGACAGCCCGCATTCACTAAGAGGGAGTTACGGATTTTGGTCACACAGGCCATGCAAAAAATACATAGAGGACCCAAAAACATGGGTGCTGCAACCAAAGACAGAATTTGGAGGGACATCACTAATTCTATTAATGAAGTCGGCTCAATAGTCCGCACCTCGCAGGAAGTTCGAAGACGGTAAGTGTATATTGCCAGTCCATTTTCTGTGCCAAGTATTATTATAAAGTAACTTAGATGTGATGTTGCCTATAGCAACCAAATGCATAGCATGTGTACTATATATTAAAGCAGGTTTCCAAAATTTAACACTACCTTGCCCCTGTTTTTCACCACATATGTAGTTGGGCCGACTTCAAATCCCGCCTGAAGGGCAAGAGGTCTGCGGAGTGGAATGCCTCGAGGGCAACAGGGGGAGGACCAGCTGCCACTGTGGAATACACAGATCTGGAGGAGATAGCGATGGACTGTGTGAGCTATGAGGAGGGGGTTGGGGTGTCTTATATGGACACAGACCTGCCTGAAATACTCCATGCACATGACTTGCCAGGTAAGTTTACACACTTTTTTTTAATTTTTATTTAAAATGTAAACAGAAGTCTCATATTGTTTTTCTCTACTCTTTTTCCACTCATTCTTCTATTTGCTTTGCACATAACACAGCACAGGGGGGTGAGCAGGTAGAGTCACAGGAGGGTTATGTGGCTGAGGCTGAGGTGGAGGGACCTAGTGTGTCTGGCAGTGTGGGACCACAAATCCCACCCATCCAGATTCCAACTGGCCCCCCCACCCAACCCTCTGCTATCCCGGAAATCCTGACTGAAATAGCCAGGTATGGTGAGAGCCTGAATGCTTTTCAGGACAGGATACTCCGGGAGGTAAGCCAGATACCTGTCTGGCTCACTGAGCACAGAACCAGTGTGGAGCAAGGTGTAGCTCAAATCTGCCAAGGTCTGGCAGAGATCAGGCAGGGACAAGATCAACTCGCCTCCTCCTTCCATGAACTTGCCAATTCCATTCGGTGAGGGCTCCAGGACATCGCAGTCTCCCTTGCCCACAGTGGCAGAGAGCCAGCCACATCAGCTCCCTCCCCTCCCCCTGCCCAGGAAGAACATCCCACTGGGCAGGGCCCTCGAAGGTCGCTCCGCAGACCAAGCCAAGAAGAACATCATCAGGCGGGGGAAAAAAAGAGAAAGTGATGTCTCTCCAGATGGGCAGCACCCATGTTTTACATGTTGCCTCGATGTATTTTTTGATTTTGGCTTGTGTGGCCAGAATGTAGAACTCCCTCAAAGTGAAATGTTTTGTTATAATTGTAGCCTGTGAGTTATTTGTGCCTACACCTGAGCCATCTTCCTCTTCCTAGCGTGCTGTGTATGTTTGTGTGTTTGTTCCGGAATCTACCTCAGTTCCCCTAAAAGTTTAGTCTGGCTGGGGGTTCACTTACTTAATTGATAAAAACAAATTCTGGCAGAATAAGGGGTTACCATAGTACTGGGTTCTGCTCTGTGCATTTGCCCAATGCCATCTGCTTGCTGCTATGTCCATCTCTGTATGTGATGCTCATTTGTAGCCATGTTGTGTTGATTTTGTCCTTTATTTGAAGTAAAAAAAAATTACTTTACATTTGTTTGTGTGTTTTATTAAAGGTTATGCACTCATGAAAACTGTGCCCTGTAAACTTGAACATGGCATATTGACATTTGTGGAACAAGGGAACAATCAGAATATTAAGACAAACATTGCATAGTGTAATTTTTAATCTGTATGCCTTGCACAATACTTAAATTAACATATACAAAAAAAAATGGGTTACTAGGGGCAACATGCCATAGTATTAGATATGGACACATATTGTTAAAATATTTTATTTTTTTTACATTTAAAAAACACATTAAATGTAGGCTGCCTTATGGTGCTCATGTTAATTGGTATGTACAAAGGAATATGTCTATGTTGAGAAGATTTAGCTGATGTAGTTTATTAGTTAGTTTAGTGACATTTGAGATTATAAAACAAAAAAATTAAACATGCATTTAACATCAGTTAATTTTTATTGGTTCAAAAAATACAGTGCATTATTTGTGAGTGTGTCAGATTTGTTTGGCCTAAAAAAACAAATCTGAAGTGGTCATATACTTGCTGCTTGTATTATTTAGTAAGAGCAGTGTTTTGCAAGTAAATGCTCAACAGGTGAATTCAGTTGCTAATTAATTGCTAATTAAAGCAGACACACGCTTGTAACAGTACTTCGCAAGTGCTGAGTAGCTGCAGACTCACTCTACTGCTGCGTGTAGATTGTGAAAATTTGTCAAGTACTTTTAACATAGGATACGCATTTTTGCAAAAAACACGCCTACTGCTGGATGCATACTCCCACACTAGCCGCCCACTTTCACGCCCATGTCGTAGGATTGCGAAGCCGTGCCTCTGCCACGCCTCCGTCACTCCCCGTTTTCGTTTGTGTATTCCGAGCAGTTTTCTTTGTAGTAATTCTGCACAAGTGTCGTATCGCTATGCTCGCGCATGCATATTTATGCTTTTGCGCATGCGCAGTTTGTGGTTTTCCTGCCGTTTGCAATGCGATGATCCGCTGCGAACAACTCGGAATGAGGGCCATTGTGTATATTATATGTTGAGGAACAAAACAAAACATTAAGACAGATGGATGTATGCGATCCACAACAGATATGTACCATTGTTATTAGATAAACACATAACTAGATAGCTGATATATATATATATATATATATATATATATAAAATTATGTATTTATTTATTTATATATCTATTTTATATATATATATATATATATATATATACATACTAGGTGATTCATCGCGCCCTACGGGCGCTCTTCACACCGTCGTAAGGGGCTATGCCCCCTTAACCCTTGCACACCCTTGTGGCGTGCAATATTTTTATTATATGGAGTATTACATCCAATCATAATTGTGTGAGTGGTTAAATATTGCACGGACAAAGGGTGTGCAATGGTTAAGGGGTCGAAGCCCTTTGCAACGGCGTGAACAGCGCACGCAGGGCCTGGTGAATCACCTAGTAGGTGCTGTGGTTGGGGGAGTGGCAGGTGCGGGGAAGATGTGGATGGGACCGGAAGGTGGCATGGCTGTGTGTTGTATGTTTTTGGAACTTTGTATATGGTATTGTAGTGTGTGGAAGTTGGGGGGGGTGGACATGAGTTGGCATGTTATTGCATGTGTGGGGGGGAGGGCTCCATTGTGGGCATATGGTTGTGTTATTGTGTTGTCAGAATGCATTGGCTGTATAGAGAGGGTGGCGGGTGTGTAGTAGGGGTTGTGTGGTGGTGTGCAGAATTGTGGAGGGTCTGGAAGGTTATGTAGGTGTTGCAGTGTAATTGCAGAGGGGTAAGTGTGTGTGTGTGTGTGTGTGTGTGTGTGTGTGTGTGTGTGTGTGTGTGTGTAAGTAAAAAGTGTTGGGTAGTGATGTATGTTGTTAGCATAGTACACCCAGCTTCCCCATCGCGTCGGCGCAGACAGGAGCAACATAGAGGTCTGCAAAGGCCCCCAACATGTGTTGGTTTATAGGTGTGCTGGGGTCACACAGTGATGGAAACAGGGGGGCTACAGTGAAGGTTCCAGGCCTCCCCACTACCCCAGCAGAAAGTGTATAATACAGGGGACTCCGTCCCACACTGTTTCGGGAGTGGGCATCACCACAACGTCCGGACCCTGCGCACGTCCACAGTAGCGTCAGCAGCAGCTGCCTGGGTGGGGATGACAGGGCTGATGGCAGTCCTGTCCCCAGCGGCAGGTGCAAAAAAAAACCTCTCCCATCACAGCACCTCCACCATGGCAAGAGGGAAAAAGGCACACAAGAATAGATGGCCACCACCCCCCCCCCCATAACATGAGCCATCCCCCTCCCCTTTATAAGGCATGCCCCTCCCTCCCTTCGCCCATAATATCAGGCATTCCGTTATGTCGTCGTCGTCCCCATAACAGCCTTCCTTCCCAGGTGGGGAAGGGGGGAGGGGTGCGCTGCTGCTGCCTCGTATATAAACCACATAGATTATTGTGTGGATGATGGTGTTGGGGGCTGCGGGTGGATGGGGAGGGTGTTGGGTGAAGGTTGCAGTGGGTGTTGCTGGAGTGGCAACAGGAGTGTCTTGCACAGGCAGACAGGTGCGGGTGACGGGCCTGGTGAAGGGCAGAGGGAGCTGGCGTGCTAGTGAGGGAGGCTGGTGAGAGAGTGTGTGCAGCGGTAGTGGGGAGGGGGGGAGCGGTGTGTGCAGGCCTGTCGGGCGGTGGAAAACCGGGGCAGGTGAGGGGGCTGGTGAAGGGCAGAGGTAGCTGGGCTGGTAGTGAGGGAGGATGGCGGCCAGGTGTCGGGCAGCTCCGTGCGAGAGTGTGTGCAGCGGTAGTGAAGAGGGGGGAAGCGGTGTGTGCGGCCCTATTGCGCACAGGAAGACAGGTGCGGGTGACGGGGCTGGGAGTGAGGGAGGCTGGCGGTGTGCTGTCGGGCGCCTCCCTGACAGTGTGTGCAGCGGTAGTGGGGAGCGGTGTGTGATTAGCCGTAAGTGTTTGGCTCCTATATACAGCAGATAGGCTGATGGTGTTGGGGGCGGGGGGTGGATGGGGAGGGTGGATTGTGGTGGGTGAAAGCATTCCACTTCCCCCCCTTCCAGCACAATAACAGGCATGAATTGAACTCCCCCCCCCCCCAACAATATAAGCCTTACTCCCAAGGTGTGGTAAGGGGGTCCGCTACAGGTGGTTTGGGGTGGGGGTGCAGGGGTGGATTAGTGCTGGGTGATGGTGGAGTGTCAGATGGTGTGTGCAGGCACAGCGATGCGGGAGGCGCAGGTAGCAGGCAGAGCGCTGCGGGTGACGGAGGTGCCGCTGGCTTGGTAGTGAGGGAGGATTACGCTGCGGCGTGTGGCGCCTCCATCAGGCAGTGTGAGCGCTCTGTGCGGTGTTGTACGGCACCTCCGTGAGCTGTGGGTGAGGGGGCTGCTGAAGGGCGGTGGAAGTGAGGGAGCCTGGCTGTCACTGTGCGGAGTGCTCGGGCTCCGTAAGTGCAGTGTGTGCAGTTGTGCGGCCGTGAGTGTATTTTGCGGTGATGGGTCCTGTACGGCACCTCCGTGAGGTGTGGGTTACGGGGCTGCTGAAGGGAGGTGGAAGTGAAGGAGGCTGGCTGTGCGGTGTGGTCCGTAAGTCCAGTGTGTTTAGCAATGTGTGCGGCCGTGACTGTATATCAACGGCGCGGCTGCAGTGTAACAGATGGTAGGGGGGGGGGCTAGCACCGGACTTGTTTGCGGGTGTGTGTGTTGCCGTGGTGGGTGTTTGCAGGGGAGGGGTAGAGTGGGGTGAGGGTGTGTAGGTCTCCTTGCTTACCTGGCAGTGTGGGCCGTCAGTGAGAATGGTGTGTCTGCCTGGTGGTCCCTTCTGCTATGGTGTGTCATGTGGTGTGCTGACACAGACAGGGCAGGGTCTGTGACTCCACCCAGCGTTAGAAGTGCAGCCACAGAGTCACAGGGCTAATATATAGGAGATACACTGCTCAAAAAAATTAAGGGAACACTTATACAACACAATGTAACTCCAAGTCTATCACACTTCTGTGAAATCAAACTGTCCACTTAGGAAGCAACACTGATTGACAATCAATTTCACATGCTGTTGTGCAAATGGAATAGACAACAAGTGGGAATTATAGGCAATTAGCAAGACACCCCCAATAAAGGAGTTCTGCAGGTGTTGACCACAGACCACTTCTCAGCTCCTATGCTTTCTGGCTGATGTTTTGGTCACTTTGGAAAGCTGGCGGTACTTTCGCTCCATCCACTAACGCCACGTTGCACCACAGACTGTCCAGGAGTTGGCGGATGCTTTCGTCCAGGTCTGGGAGGAGATCCCTCAGGAGACCATCCGCCACCTCATCAGGAGCATGCCCAGGCATTGTAGGGAGGTCATACAGGCACGTGGAGGCCACACACACTACTGAAACTCATTTTAACTTGTTTTAAGGACATTACATCAAAGTTGGATCAGCCTGTAGTGTGTTTTTCCACTTTAATTTTGAGTGTGACTCCAAATCCAGACCTCCATGGGTTAATAAATGTGATTTCCATTAATAATTTTTGTGTGATTTTGTTGTCAGCACATTCAACTATGTAAAGACCAAAATATTTAATAAGAATATTTTATTCATTCAGTTCTAGATGTGTTATTTTAGTGTTCCCTTTATTTTTTTGAGCAGTGTGTATATATATATATATATATATATATATATATATATATATATATATATAGTCTCGCAATGGTGTGGCACTCAGCTTGATAAATAAGCAATAAACCAGTCAGGTCTTACAACGTTTCAGTGCTTTATTGCACTATCGTCAGGATACAAAGCAAATGAATCATATTACATACCTTTATATTCCTACACCCAGAGTGAATTCGCGCCAGGAGGTCCGTTTGAACTTCCCACTCGCGTCAAATACGTCTTACCTCATCACGTTAGTGACACCCATCACCATAACAACAGAAAAACAAATCATCACGTCAAAGACTCTGAGAGAAAGTATCCATATACTTCAAAGGAGATGTTCTTAAAAGCAACTAAAACTCAGGTGTTCATTTAACCCCTTGGGTGACAATACACCCAAGCGGTAAATCCATTCTGCCTCACGTTGCAATAATAATCGGTTACGATCACCACCCCTTAAAGGCTTTTGAACAAAATCGATCATCCTATATTTAATGCTAGCAACACTGTGGTTAAATTCGGCAAAGTGCCGGGCTACAGGTTGGTCAGATTTACTCTTACTGGACAAAGCCGCTCTAATGGCCGACCGGTGCACTGACATACGATCCTTAAATCTGCCCTGTATCTTACCTATATAGGAAAGACCACAGGGACAGATAATCTGATACACCACATAGGTTGAGTTACACGTTAGGTGGTGTCTAATACGATATTCTTTGCCTGTATGAGGGTGACAAAAAGTGTCTCCAGAAATAAGATAACAGCAGGTAGTACACCCACATTTAAAACAACCTAAGCTTTTACTGGACATGAAATGTGATGATTTCTCCTTACTAGTAACACTAATGTCGGCATGTACTAATAGGTCTCTTAAATTGCGACCTCTTGTGAAACAAGGCATGGGATTCATATTGTGAAAAGGTAATTGTCGATCCGACTTAATAACATGCCAATGTTTCTTGATTACAGTATTGACCTTTCTAGATTGGGTATTAAATTAATTAATTACTGGAAACCGTGTCATAGCATTATTTTTCATCTCAGGTTTTTCTAATAATTGTGGTCTATCCAGCATCATCACTCTCTCACTGGTTTTTACCAGGTCTTGTCTAGAATAACCTCTTACGACAAGTTTCTCAATTAAGGACTCTATCTGTGCTCTTGCTACAGCGCTGTCAGAATTAATTCTCCAGAACCTCAGCATCTGCGAATAAGGTAATGATTTTTTTAAGCTAGGGGGGTGGCAGCTGGTATATTGAAGAAGTGTATTACGATCAGTTAATTTTGTATGTACTGATGTCACAAATTTGTGAGCATTGATCTTAATATCCACATCAAGAAAATCTATTCTTTCTTGACTCATTCTGATGGTAAACTTAATTGGACAATGACTACTATTATTAGTTTCTATTAATTCAACAAATGATGTCTCAGTACCCCTCCAAACTATAAATAAATCATCTATAAAACGTTTATATAAAACAATATTAGATGAAATATCTGGATTAGAAAAAAAGATTTTCTGTTCTATATTAAACATGAAAATATTGGCTATCATCGGAGCGACAGCAGAGCCCATTGAGCATCCGCTCAATTGAATATAAAACTTATTATCAAATAAGAAATAATTTTTCTTCAACACAAATTCCAATAAACTAATACAAAATTCCACAAAACCCTCAGCATACATGTCACTGGAGACCAAGAACTCTTTGACCATCTGTAAACATGCCTCCTGAGGAATCACTGTGTATAAGCTTACAACATCCGCACAGATCATCCATACTCCTTCTGGGATCTCCTGTAAGGTAATCAGTTCATTCAAGAACATCGTAGTGTCCAATAAAAAGTTCTTATGTTTCTTAACAAACGGTTGAAGTATTGCGTCCAGATATACCGAGGCTGGTTGTGACAACGAGCCCCGTGCCGACACAATCGGCCGTCCAGGAGGGGGAGTTAACCCCTTGTGTATTTTTGGGAGGGTATAAAGGAGGGGAGTCAAAGGGTGCTTAGGAAACAGTGAGTCAGCTAATTTTTGGTTAATTATGTTATTATCAATTGCTCTTTTAAGAATAAGTCCCAATTCTTTTTGAAAAGTATTGACAGGATCAAATGGTAACTCCCTGTAGGTGTTAGTATCACTTAATTGACGTAAGATTTCCTTACGATAATCTTGCACATCCTGTAATACAATAGACCCACCCTTATCGGCGGGTCTAATAATTAGGTCTTTATTATCAGACAAGGTTTTAATGGCTAACTTTTCACCAGGGGATAAATTAGGGTGAACAACACCAGTATCAGAAGTTACCATACCAATTTCTTTGTCTACCAGTCGCATATATGTCTTCAGACTAGGGTTATTTGTATTAGGATCAAAACTAGATTTAGGTAGTATTTTTTTCAGCTGTTCTGGTATAGGGTCGGGTTGTATGTCACTTGTAGGAAGCACTGATTTGTTAAAGAACTCCTTAATTTTTAGTTTTCGAAATAACTGGTGCTTTTCCTGTTGCCATCTAAAGTCATCAAAATATGTGGTGGGAATGAATGATAGACCTCTATTTAATAAAGATTGTTCTGTTCTAGATAAATCATAAGAGGAAAGATTAAATATTATTTCCTCCTGACTGCTGGAGGTTTCTTTCCAAGGGCCCCTTCTTTTATTTTGGCCACCCCTCCTTGTTGCTTTACATTTTTTGCCTTGATTTTTGTCCGAGTTTGTGTCCCTAAAGGGGCTTGGCCCGTCTGAGAAAAATCAGAATCACTATTAGTAGTATAGTCTTGGGAGGAAGAATCCCCAAACCTGGGATTACGTCTAAAAAATGGACGTCTGTTCGTAGTCCCCCTATTACCAGAGATCCACTGATATACTGTGTGTTGTTCATAATCTAATTGAACCTTGGAAAATTTTTCTTTCTTAAATTTTAATAAGTCTCGACGGTAAATAGCAACTTGATTTTCTAATTTACTCAGCCAGTCGCCCTCCTTATCATTCGTTAAAGTAGACAAATGTTGATCCTCAAAAACTTTGATCTTGTCACGTAATGTAGATTGTTCATTTTTGGCAAATTCAATTATAAGCAACATCAGGTCAAATGAGCAACGATTAAGTATGCCAATCCACTTTTTACAAAACTGTGGGTCCTGTCTACCCACAGTTGGTCCATTCTTCATACGTAACCCACGTGGGATGACTTTAGCTCGATAATGGTCACTTAAAGAGATAGCATGAAATTTATAATCAATTTCCTTCCTTTTTAATTTCCAAAGCTCTTTATATAAAATGTCACAAGAAGAAGCCTCAGGTTGTGCATTTAGACCTTGTAATTCCAAAATAACTTCAGCCTCTGCCTCAGAAAAGCCAAAAGTATCACTCCCAGAGAACAATGCAGGATTAAACGGGAACTCCTCGTCCCTTTCTCCACCTTCCGCCATATCAAACCACCAATGTTGCAGTCTCTCAAAGAAGATACTTAGATGCTAATTTGACAAAAAACGTATAAAACCAGTTGTTCTTACCGACTCACATGTAGTTCCTTTGCATAGAACAGAGCAGAGCCGTGAGTGATAATCACCTCCCTTCACCGTGAAAACACACAGAAATCCTGGGCAGGTTATTGAACAGGTAAAAAATATATAGCAGGTGCCTTGTCAATTAGGACTGATAGCACAGCCCAAAATGTACAGCAATTTTCGGACCGGCACTCCACGGAAGACTCAAATAACTGCGCTGGTGCCTCCACATATACCAATGTATAGATATAGTCTCGCAATGGTGTGGCACTCAGCTTGATAAATAAGCAATAAACCAGTCAGGTCTTACAACGTTTCAGTGCTTTATTGCACTATCGTCAGGATACAAAGCAAATGAATCATATTACATACCTTTATATTCCTACACCCAGAGTGAATTCGCGCCAGGAGGTCCGTTTGAACTTCCCACTCGCGTCAAATACGTCTTACCTCATCACGTTAGTGACACCCATCACCATAACAACAGAAAAACAAATCATCACGTCAAAGACTCTGAGAGAAAGTATCCATATTATTGCAACGTGAGGCAGAATGGATTTACCGCTTGGGTGTATTGTCACCCAAGGGGTTAAATGAACACCTGAGTTTTAGTTGCTTTTAAGAACATCTCCTTTGAAGTATATGGATACTTTCTCTCAGAGTCTTTGACGTGATGATTTGTTTTTCTGTTGTTATGGTGATGGGTGTCACTAACGTGATGAGGTAAGACGTATTTGACGCGAGTGGGAAGTTCAAACGGACCTCCTGGCGCGAATTCACTCTGGGTGTAGGAATATAAAGGTATGTAATATGATTCATTTGCTTTGTATCCTGACGATAGTGCAATAAAGCACTGAAACGTTGTAAGACCTGACTGGTTTATTGCTTATTTATCAAGCTGAGTGCCACACCATTGCGAGACTATATCTATACATTGGTATATGTGGAGGCACCAGCGCAGTTATTTGAGTCTTCCGTGGAGTGCCGGTCCGAAAATTGCTGTACATTTTGGGCTGTGCTATCAGTCCTAATTGACAAGGCACCTGCTATATATTTTTTACCTGTTCAATAACCTGCCCAGGATTTCTGTGTGTTTTCACGGTGAAGGGAGGTGATTATCACTCACGGCTCTGCTCTGTTCTATGCAAAGGAACTACATGTGAGTCGGTAAGAACAACTGGTTTTATACGTTTTTTGTCAAATAAGCATCTAAGTATCTTCTTTGAGAGACTGCAACATTGGTGGTTTGATATGGCGGAAGGTGGAGAAAGGGACGAGAAGTTCCCGTTTAATCCTGCATTGTTCTCTGGGAGTGATACTTTTGGCTTTTCTGAGGCAGAGGCTGAAGTTATTTTGGAATTACAAGGTCTAAATGCACAACCTGAGGCTTCTTCTTGTGACATTTTATATAAAGAGCTTTGGAAATTAAAAAGGAAGGAAATTGATTATAAATTTCATGCTATCTCTTTAAGTGACCATTATCGAGCTAAAGTCATCCCACGTGGGTTACGTATGAAGAATGGACCAACTGTGGGTAGACAGGACCCACAGTTTTGTAAAAAGTGGATTGGCATACTTAATCGTTGCTCATTTGACCTGATGTTGCTTATAATTGAATTTGCCAAAAATGAACAATCTACATTACGTGACAAGATCAAAGTTTTTGAGGATCAACATTTGTCTACTTTAACGAATGATAAGGAGGGCGACTGGCTGAGTAAATTAGAAAATCAAGTTGCTATTTACCGTCGAGACTTATTAAAATTTAAGAAAGAAAAATTTTCCAAGGTTCAATTAGATTATGAACAACACACAGTATATCAGTGGATCTCTGGTAATAGGGGGACTACGAACAGACGTCCATTTTTTAGACGTAATCCCAGGTTTGGGGATTCTTCCTCCCAAGACTATACTACTAATAGTGATTCTGATTTTTCTCAGACGGGCCAAGCCCCTTTAGGGACACAAACTCGGACAAAAATCAAGGCAAAAAATGTAAAGCAACAAGGAGGGGTGGCCAAAATAAAAGAAGGGGCCCTTGGAAAGAAACCTCCAGCAGCCAGGAGGAAATAATATTTAATCTTTCCTCTTATGATTTATCTAGAACAGAACAATCTTTATTAAATAGAGGTCTATCATTCATTCCCACCACATATTTTGATGACTTTAGATGGCAACAGGAAAAGCACCAGTTATTTCGAAAACTAAAAATTAAGGAGTTCTTTAACAAATCAGTGCTTCCTACAAGTGACATACAACCCGACCCTATACCAGAACAGCTGAAAAAAATACTACCTAAATCTAGTTTTGATCCTAATACAAATAACCCTAGTCTGAAGACATATATGCGACTGGTAGACAAAGAAATTGGTATGGTAACTTCTGATACTGGTGTTGTTCACCCTAATTTATCCCCTGGTGAAAAGTTAGCCATTAAAACCTTGTCTGATAATAAAGACCTAATTATTAGACCCGCCGATAAGGGTGGGTCTATTGTATTACAGGATGTGCAAGATTATCGTAAGGAAATCTTACGTCAATTAAGTGATACTAACACCTACAGGGAGTTACCATTTGATCCTGTCAATACTTTTCAAAAAGAATTGGGACTTATTCTTAAAAGAGCAATTGATAATAACATAATTAACCAAAAATTAGCTGACTCACTGTTTCCTAAGCACCCTTTGACTCCCCTCCTTTATACCCTCCCAAAAATACACAAGGGGTTAACTCCCCCTCCTGGACGGCCGATTGTGTCGGCACGGGGCTCGTTGTCACAACCAGCCTCGGTATATCTGGACGCAATACTTCAACCGTTTGTTAAGAAACATAAGAACTTTTTATTGGACACTACGATGTTCTTGAATGAACTGATTACCTTACAGGAGATCCCAGAAGGAGTATGGATGATCTGTGCGGATGTTGTAAGCTTATACACAGTGATTCCTCAGGAGGCATGTTTACAGATGGTCAAAGAGTTCTTGGTCTCCAGTGACATGTATGCTGAGGGTTTTGTGGAATTTTGTATTAGTTTATTGGAATTTGTGTTGAAGAAAAATTATTTCTTATTTGATAATAAGTTTTATATTCAATTGAGCGGATGCTCAATGGGCTCTGCTGTCGCTCCGATGATAGCCAATATTTTCATGTTTAATATAGAACAGAAAATCTTTTTTTCTAATCCAGATATTTCATCTAATATTGTTTTATATAAACGTTTTATAGATGATTTATTTATAGTTTGGAGGGGTACTGAGACATCATTTGTTGAATTAATAGAAACTAATAATAGTAGTCATTGTCCAATTAAGTTTACCATCAGAATGAGTCAAGAAAGAATAGATTTTCTTGATGTGGATATTAAGATCAATGCTCACAAATTTGTGACATCAGTACATACAAAATTAACTGATCGTAATACACTTCTTCAATATACCAGCTGCCACCCCCCTAGCTTAAAAAAATCATTACCTTATTCGCAGATGCTGAGGTTCTGGAGAATTAATTCTGACAGCGCTGTAGCAAGAGCACAGATAGAGTCCTTAATTGAGAAACTTGTCGTAAGAGGTTATTCTAGACAAGACCTGGTAAAAACCAGTGAGAGAGTGATGATGCTGGATAGACCACAATTATTAGAAAAACCTGAGATGAAAAATAATGCTATGACACGGTTTCCAGTAATTAATCAATTTAATACCCAATCTAGAAAGGTCAATACTGTAATCAAGAAACATTGGCATGTTATTAAGTCGGATCGACAATTACCTTTTCACAATATGAATCCCATGCCTTGTTTCACAAGAGGTCGCAATTTAAGAGACCTATTAGTACATGCCGACATTAGTGTTACTAGTAAGGAGAAATCATCACATTTCATGTCCAGTAAAAGCTTAGGTTGTTTTAAATGTGGGTGTACTACCTGCGGTTATCTTATTTCTGGAGACACTTTTTGTCACCCTCATACAGGCAAAGAATATCGTATTAGACACCACCTAACGTGTAACTCAACCTATGTGGTGTATCAGATTATCTGTCCCTGTGGTCTTTCCTATATAGGTAAGACACAGGGCAGATTTAAGGATCGTATGTCAGTGCACCGGTCGGCCATTAGAGCGGCTTTGTCCAGTAAGAGTAAATCTGACCAACCTGTAGCCCGGCACTTTGCCGAATTTAACCACAGTGTTGCTAGCATTAAATATAGGATGATCGATTTTGTTCAAAAGCCTTTAAGGGGTGGTGATCGTAACCGATTATTATTGCAACGTGAGGCAGAATGGATTTACCGCTTGGGTGTATTGTCACCCAAGGGGTTAAATGAACACCTGAGTTTTAGTTGCTTTTAAGAACATCTCCTTTGAAGTATATGGATACTTTCTCTCAGAGTCTTTGACGTGATGATTTGTTTTTCTGTTGTTATGGTGATGGGTGTCACTAACGTGATGAGGTAAGACGTATTTGACGCGAGTGGGAAGTTCAAACGGACCTCCTGGCGCGAATTCACTCTGGGTGTAGGAATATAAAGGTATGTAATATGATTCATTTGCTTTGTATCCTGACGATAGTGCAATAAAGCACTGAAACGTTGTAAGACCTGACTGGTTTATTGCTTATTTATCAAGCTGAGTGCCACACCATTGCGAGACTATATCTATACATTGGTATATGTGGAGGCACCAGCGCAGTTATTTGAGTCTTCCGTGGAGTGCCGGTCCGAAAATTGCTATATATATATATATATATATATATATTTAAAACAAACACTGTTGGTTCCTAGGGAGGACATAGCACTCTCCCAGTAGCAAAAAGAACCAGGCGGCACTCCAAGGTCTTGTGCAAAAAAGATAGCTTTTAGTGACGCCCGAGGTTACCGTGGGGACCGGACGACGTCACTTCCTGGATACCACATGCAGGGAGGTTACCGTGGAGACCGGATGACGTCACTTCCTAGATACCACATGCAGGGACTCACCGGAAGCTCGGCCGCACGCTAGCCCCCGCCGCACGCTGTCACGGCCTCAGTGGTGAGGGGACACATAAAGGTAAGACTGTTCACATTGTGTTGTCTTGTTCTTTTTCCAGCATACAGCCTTGAAAAAAGCGCCCTGTGCGGCGCTGAAACGTCGGCAATGCTATGCCTTAGATTCATGTGATTTTTCACTAAAAGCTATCTCTTTTGCACAAGACCTTGGAGTGCCGCCTGGTTCTTTTTGCTACTGGGAGAGTGCTATGTCCTCCCTAGGAACCAACAGTGTTTGTTATTAATTTCTTGGATGGCACCGGGGCAGTTGTTTTCTATTCTAAGGAGTGCCAGCCTTTTTGTCTCTCTCTCTCTCTCTCTCTCTCTCTCTCTCTCTCTCTCTCTCTCTCTATATATATATATATATATATATATATATATATATATATTATCATCACCACAGCACTACTGGGCTTCATGAACTATTTAAATTTTTTCCAAAATATAAAAAAAAAAAATTTATACATGGAAAAATCTTCTTTATAATGAAATAAATCAACAATAGCACTACACAAACATTGTTTGATTTAAATCTGGCTCCTCAATACCTCATTTTGAGGCAGCTCCACACGCCTCCTTACAGCAATATTGTGCAGGATTGCACACATGACCACAATTTTACTTACCATTTCTGGCGAATACCTGAGGTCGCCACCAGTGCGGTGGAGCACACGGAAGTGTCCTTTGAGGATGCCAATCATGCACTCCTCCGGCTGCCTAGTGGCTGTAAGATCGGAATTAAATGCCGTTTGTGGCCCTGGTGTGGGACTGCTGTAAGGACTCATGAGCCAGGGGGTGTAAGGATATCCAAAATCTCCTGAAAAAACACAATACTATAATAACTATAAAATATGTACAACATAAAAAAAGACAACTCAACTTAACCTTTACTACATGATGGCAATCCAACCAACAGTCTTAATTTTTGCCAAATCCCTGATTGCCGAATGACTTGGGAATCATGGGCACTTCCTGGGTAGCGTGCATTCAGCGAAAAAATCTGGAGGGATGGGCCACAAACAACCATCACATTCAAAGAGTGGAACATTTTTCGGTTCCCAAAAATTTCTTCATTATGTTTTGGCACCAAAAGTGGAACATGTGTCTCATCCACTACCCCAATAACATGTGGGAAGCGACTACCCACTTCATGGAATTTTCACTTCAACACAGCTAGGGACCCCACATCCAATGGCATTGTTATGAACTGCTTTACTCGCTTAAAAAAAAAGCAGTAACTACTAGACATGAGCTGTTCGGATTTACTCGGTTCTTTACGCCAGAATAATCGCAAGTTCTTTTTTTATGGATTTTTCTTATTGGCTAACCAAAACACGTGACGTCCGTGAGCCAATAAGGAGGTTCGGGTAAATCCGAGTAAATCCGAGTAAAACCGAACCCACTCATCTATAGTAATTACTAGCTGGCACTTTTCGTGTTTTGTGTTTTGGTTCTAATTCCACTTTCGTGTATTGGTTTTGGCTTGGTTTTGCCAAAACCACCCTTTCGTGTATTGGTTTTGGTTTTGGATTTGGATGATTTTTGAAAAAAAAACGTAAAAACAGCTAAAATCACAGAATTTGGAGGTAATTTTGCTCCCACGGTATTATTAACCTCAGTAACATTAATTTCCACCTCACACCTCACAATATTGTTTTTAGGCCTAAAAGTTGCACCGAGGTGGCTGTATGACTAAGCTAAGCGAAACAAGTGTGCGGCACAAACACCTGGCCCATCTAGGAGTGGCATTGCAGTTGCAGACAAGATGGCACCATTCAAAAACTAGTCCCCAAACAGCACATGATGCAAAGAAGAAAAAGAGGTGCAATGAGGTAGCTGGATGGCCAAGCTAAGCTACACAAGTGTGCGGCACAAACACCTGGCCCATCTAGGAGTGGCACTGCAGTTACAGACAGGATGGCACCAGGGCCGGTTCTAGCCCTTGTGGTGGCTCGGGTGAAAAATAGGGGCATGGCTTCATACAGGGGCATGGTCAGTTACGCCCCCTGTAGAGTTGTGCCCCATTTGTGCCCCCTGTACAGTAGCACTGCTTACAAATAAAAAAAAATACTTACTATCCCCGCTCCTGATTACCGACCGCTGCAGACCTCCGCCGGCGCCGCTCCTCTCCTCGGATCTATAGACCCTAGAGGTCAATTATGACCCCTAGCGTCTGTGCCAGTCCCACAATGCTGTGCGGTGCGCGATGACGTCATCGCGCACCGCGCAGCAAAGGTCCTCTCCACGAAGGGAATCTAGATGGGTAGCGTCTAGTTCCCTTCACAGTGGGGGACACAGCGGGGGGCACTGCCAAACAGTAGCGGATCTTGCCATGGTGCTGCACCCTCCTGATGGCGCCAGTACCCTCCGGAAGGCGGCGCCCTGGGCAAAAGTCCTTCTTGCCAGTGGCAAGATCCGCTACTGGATGGCACTTAAAAAAAACTAGTTCCCAAACAGCACATGATGCAAAGAAGAAAAAGAGATGCAAGATGGAATTGTCCTTGGGCCCTCCCACCCACCCTTATGTTGTATAAACAGGACATGCACACTTTAACAAACCAATCATTTCAGCAACAGGGTCTGCCACACGACTGTGGTGGAAATGACTGGTTTGTTTGGGCCCCCACCAAAAAAGAAGCAATCAATTTCTCCTTGCACAAACTGGCTCTACAGAGGCAACATGTCGACCTCATCCTCATCCTCCAATTCCTCACCCTTTTCACTGTGTACATCCTCCTCACAGAGTATTAATTCGTCCCCACTGGAATCCACCATCACAGGTTCCTGTGTACTTTCTGGAGGCAATTGCTGGTAAAGGTCTTCCCGGAGGAATCTATAATTCATTTTGATGAACATCACCTTCTCCACATTTTGCGGAAGTAACCTCCTACGCTGATCGCTGACAAGTTTACCGGCTGCACTAAACACTCTTTTGGAGTACACACTGGAGGGGGGGGGGGGGGGGCAACTTAGGTAAAATAAAGACAGTTTGTGCAAGGGCATCCAAATTGCCTCTTTTTCCTGCCAGTATACATACGGACTGTCTGACATGCCTACTTGGATGCTGTCACTCATATAATCCTCCACCATTCTTTTAATGGTGACAGAATCAAGGGGATCATTCTGAGTTGTTCGCTAGCAGATTTCGGTCGCAGCACAGCGATCAGGCAAAAAAACAGCACTTCTGCGCATGCGTATACGGCGCAATGCGCACGCGCGTTGTACTATTACAACCGATGATGTAGTTTCACACAGGGTCTAGCGAAGCTTTTCAGTCGCACTGCTGGCCGCAGAGTGATTGACAGGAAGTGGGCGTTTCTGGGTGTCAACTGAAAAATGCAGGCGTGCCAGATAAAAACGCAGGCATGGCTGAGGAAGCGTAGGTGTGGCTGGCCGAACGCAGGGCGTGTTTGTGACGTCAAAACAGGAACTAAATAGTCTCAAGTGATCGCACAAAATTATTTTGTTGCCGCTCTGCGATCCTTTCGTTCGCACTTCTGCTAAGCTAAAATACACTCCCAGAGTGCGGCGGCTTAGCGTTTGCACGACTGCTAAAAGCAGCTAGCGAGCGAACAACTCAGAATGACCACCGAAATGCAGTGACAGCGTCACGATCCAGGTAATTCCTTATCAGTATTTACCTTCCAAATGCCTCCTGAGAGTGTCTCAGCTTTCCAAGCTTGGATTCCATCTGCACTGTCTGCATGCAGCACGCTGCATCTCATTGTCTCAAATCTCTTTATTGTGATTCTGGCAGCTTCATGGTTAAAACTGACATGCAAGTTACAAACAGTCTTTCCCTCCAAAAGCTAACATGGGCGCAGCCATGTTTTCCTAATCACGTGTTACCTTTCAGGAGAAACGCGTTAAGAGCAACCTGTTATTTTGCTTTGAAACAATTCCCGACTGTGAGACGGATTCCATCACGGCAGGCCCGATGCAGCAGTAAGAGTGAAATTTAATATACCTTGTCCTCCTAAGAGTTGGTGGGAAGAAGCGGCACAACCCCAGCAGGATAAAATCCAGGGGCACGCCACCGCTACTGGGGACCGAGCTTTACTTTACCTCCTCGCCACATCTGCGCATACCCCCGGTAAGGAGAGGACAGGCATCCATGACGGGGAGAGCATAGCGACGAGACGCTGCAACTGGGAGCTACAGTCTGGTCCACGCATACAAGCCCCAGCCAGGGGACGGACGGCAGCAGCGGAGTACTAAGCAGGAGAATGCCACAGAGGTGGGCAGATCTCTAACAAGGAGGACAATACAGCCCAGGCCGTGGTCAGGTGAGGCACAGTCTTCGAATTAACAACAGCCATACTCTTGGCTAAAAACACCTTAGCATATATGTCAGCGGAAGGGAGCAAATTCGCTAAACATACCAATTCAAGTATGCATATATGAAAGGCTTGCTCCGTATGGCTTTAAAGTTTGTTCACTAAAACTAAATAATATTGCTGCAATATTTTTTGTGTCCATCCAAATCAGAATTATCAATCTTTAACAGCAAGTGGTTGGCCTGTGGTGCGGGACAGACAGTTACATTGTAGCCGCATAAGTATACAAAAGTAACTTTGGAATCAAAGTGGATACTAAGTGGCAGCTGCTACTAGACATAATAATATGGACTGATATGTATGCAATGATATTCCATTTGTAGCAGCATCACAGCAGTTATTGTTTATATAGCACTTTAGCAATAATATGCATATATTGATGTTAAAATAGCCATTGTCGTCTTTTTTTAAATATAATAAAACTGTTTAAAGCTTTATGCGCTCTCTTTTTATATATATTAATTCCTCTGAACTGTGTTTAATATACTCTTTATACTTTCTACAATGTTGTCTTGGTCACGCCTTCGGGCATTTGTGTGGTGTATATAGTTCCCATTGCTGTACATGTGTTTTGGTGGAAGGTTACAATGGATCTTATTTTGTATTTGTATTAGTTCGTGTATGAATCTATTTCTGTGTTCCTTAGTTTCCTGTTCTTCTCCAGTAAAGAAGCATGCAACACTCCCTGTGTCCTGGTTACATTAAATACTCTTATTGAAATATAAGTAACAGATTTAACACTGGCGACGAGGATTAAACTGTTCTTCAGCATGGCTCCAGGTATCAGTGGAGCACCAGTGGGCTGACACAGCACAATTGTGGGGTGCAAACAGGAACAACTAATTCAGACTGCCAGCAGCACCTATCTTGAATAAAAGGAGCACGCGAGTTATATCTTCATTTTCTAAGGAAGGGAGGACTAAGTATAAAGAAAAGATGTCAGGATATATTGGCACAATGGCTGCATTTGATGGTACTATAGAGGACTGGGCTACATATATTGAGAGAGTGGAGTTGTATTGTGTTGTTAACGCAGTGCAAGGAGACAGGAAGGTTCCAGTATTACTCAGTGTAATGGGTGCCCAAACATACAGTCTGCTGAGGAGTTTAATAGCACCTGAGAAGCCAGCCAACAAGTCCTTTACTGACATTGTGGACATTTTACAAAAGCACTTAAACCCTAAACCATTAGTGATTGCTGAAAGATTCAGGTTTCACAGAAGGAATCAATGTGAAAGTGAAAGCATTTCTAAATACATTGCAGAGCTGAGGAAGTTATCTGAACACTGTGCATTTGGAGCAAGGTTATCAGATGCTCTAAGAGACCGTTTAGTTTGTGGGATGAAAAGTGCAAGTACACAAAAGAAATTACTGGCTGAGCCTGACCTGACCTTAGAGCGAGCACTGGCCATAGCTATTTCACTGGAAACTGCAACCAGGGATGCATCAGAATTGCAGCAAAAGGCACCAGAATGTACTCCCAATCCAGTTCATTGGTATTAGAGACAGTCCTGTGTTTGCTGTGGGAAGTCCTCACATGATGCCAGTCAGTGCTGGTTTAAAGACAAAGTGTGTAGAAAATGTAAGAAAAGAGGCCATATTGAAAGGGTGTGCCAGTCAGGGAAAACACCAAACCGCTCGCAAGTATCCAAAGTTCCCGGGAGAAAATATACAACATCCCAGGTACATAAAGTAACCGACAATGAATCAGACTCTACTGATAGTACTGGTACAGAAAAAGGGTTATGCAGCCTAGAGATGCACTCTATGACAGCAAAAGAGCGTCAAGTGATTTGGGTCACTTTGGAAGTAGCAGGTATTGACTTAAATATGGAATTAGACACAGGCTCTGCTCTGTCAGTGCTAAATGCAAGTTTGCTGCTATTCCTTTAAACAAAACATCCGTAACACTCCGCACATATACGGGTGAACTGGTGTCCCCATTGGGAAAAATAAAAGTTTATGTGAAATACAAAGGCAATACCCATAAGCTGTATTTTTACATACTTCCACATGGTGGACCGGCATTATTGGGCCGCGAATGGATAAGGAAAATCCAACTTGACTGGCATTCCATTCACAGGCTACACTCTACTGCATCTGATGTATCCAACAATGACGCAGCTATTAAGGAACTTTCTAAATTGTTAGCTGCCGCACAACCCATTTTCCAACCAGGCATAGGCACGTTAAAGGACATTAAGGCCAGTATAGAGTTGGATCCACATGCCGTTCCAAAGTTTTGTAAAGCTTGCACAGTACCTTATGCCATCCAACCAGCGGTTGAGGAGGAACTACGGAAACTGTAAGACTCTGGTATACTCTCCCCAGTGGAATGGAGTGAATGGGCTACGCCCATAGTTCCGATAGTAAAGAAAGACAAAATGGGAAGTATCCGTATTTGCGGAGATTTCAAAATGACAATAAATACAGTACTACGGACTGTGCAGTATCCTTTGCCTAAAATATAGGACATCTTTGCAGCTCTCTCAGGGGGCGACCGCTTCTCCAAAATTGACCTAACTCAAGCGTACTTGCAAATGGAAATTGAGGAGGCATCTAAGAAATATTTAACCATCAATACTCACAAAGGTTTATTACAATATAACCGTCTGCTGTTTGGACTTTCTTCTGCCCCAGCATTATGGCAGAGAGCAATGGATCAAGTCCTACAAGGAATACCAGGTACGCAATGTTACCTGGATGATATAATTGTAACAGGCAAAGATGATGTGGACCACTTAAATAATCTGGAAAAAGTATTAACCCGATTACAGGAATATGGACTCAGAGTAAATAAAGATAAATGTGCATTTTTCCAAGAAAGCATTTCATATTGTGGACATGTGATTGATAGAGAAGGCCTGCACAAATCAAATGATAAAATTGAGGCAGTACTACAAGCACCCCAGCCACAGTCTGTGTAACAACTGAGATCTTACCTGGGCCTAGTTAATTATTATCACAAGTTCTTACCAGACCTATCCACAGTAATACACCCACTAAATGCCCTACTACAGAAAAAAATGCACGATGGAAGTGGACAAAAGACTGTGAGAAAGCATTCTCAGAAACAAAAAGATTGATTACATCTGATAAAGTCCTTACTCATTTTGATCCGAAACTACCCATCAGGCTGGGGTGTGATGCATCACCGTACGGCATTGGAGCAGTGTTATCACATCAACTGAGAGATGGTAGCGAGAAGCCAATAGCATTTGACCGAGAGGCCTTAAGTTTAGTATGGGGAGTGAAGAAATTTCATCAATTTTTGTATGGGCAAAGGTTTACATTAATTACGGATCATCAACCACTGGTATCAATTTTTAACCCCCACAAGGGAGTCCCAGCCATGACTGCAGCTCGGCTTCAACGTTGGTCATTATTCCTGGGTGCTCATACATATGACATCGAGTTTAAAGGAACAAAACTACATGGCAACGCTGATGGTCTATCACGTTCTCCTTTGCCCCAAAGTGAGGAGGACAGTGATGGAGACCCCCTGGAAGTGTATACAATATGTTGATGGAACAGCTACCTATTACCAATGCCACGATCAATCGGGAAACAAGGAAAGACCCGGCACTATCAAAAGTAATGGACTTAACTCTCAAAGGTTGGCCTAAACATGGCGATGCTCAATATTACGGGTTTTCGGGCAGGAGAGATCAGCTTTCTGTCTGTCAAGGAACTCTATTGTGTGGGTCACGAGTGGTAATACCACCTAAACTGCGAAATAGAGTTTTGGAAAATGTGCATGAGGGTCACCTAGGCACAGTAAAAATGAAGAATCTTGCTAGAAGCTATGTATGGTGGCCAGGAATCGATGGTCAAATTGAAACTTTGACAAAAGGGTGTGAAGGATGTCAAAGAGTTCAAAATGCACCACCTTTAGCCCCGTTACACCCCTGGGAATGGCCTTCATCTCCATGGCAGCGGGTACATATTGACTTTGCTGGTCCATTCATGGATTGCATGTTTCTTATTGCAGTGGACGCTCATTCAAAATGGCCAGAGGTAACAAAGATGAAATCCACTACTTCTGAGAAAACAATTGCTGTGCTGCGAACAATCTTTGCTAGAAATGGTCTACCGGAGCAAGTGTGCAGTGACAATGGGCCACAGTTTGTGTCCATGGAATTCAAAAAGTTCATGCAAGACAATGGAATTAAACATTTTACATCAGCTCCACACCATCCAGCCACTAACGGTTTGGCTGAGAGATTTGTCCAAACATTCAAAAAAGCTATCAAGTCCATGCACCATGAACATCTACCTTTGCAACACAAGATTGACAACTTCTTGTTTATATATCGTAGGACTGAGCAATCCACTACCAGTCAGCCTCCTGCGGTGCTATTTATAAAACGGAACTTACGGTCTCAGTGGGACTTGATAAAACCGGATGTAAGGCGGAAGGTACATAACAAACCATTTCAATCAGTTTATCAGAAACCTACTCGGTTCTTCCACATTGGCCAAGAGGTTCTGGTCCGTGATTATAGAGGAGAGAAATGGCAACCGGGAATAGTTTCTTCCAAATCCGGCCCTCTGATGTACGTGATTGAAGTTGGAGGAGAATTGTGGCGTCGCCACATTGATCAAATCATTGAGGCTGGGAGGCAAACTGACTGTACGTCGACAGTTGGACATAGTCAAGCCAGTGATGTGGGGGTTTATGTATACCCCTCTGGAACTGATACAGAGACTGTTCCTGACACTGTGGAGGAAATGTACCCCTCTGGATCAGATACAGAGACTGTTCCCAAACCTGTTATGGAGTCACCTGAGCATGAGGTTCCCTTAGTAACAACTGATCCTGAACCTTCTAGTGTGATTTCTGTGGAGCAGCCAGTCACTCTGGGAGTTAAACATCGGTATCCAGACAGAGTTCGTAAGGCACCTCAAAGGCTTGATTTGTAGCCTTCTGGGGTAACATATACATTGCTTAGTGCTAACATTTTCATATCTGCATTTATCTAAGTTGGGAGGAGTGTGGTGTATATAGTTCCCATTGCTGTATATGTGTTCTGGTGGAAGGTTACAACGGATCTTATTTTGTATTTGTATTAGTTGGTGTATGAATCTATTTCTGTGCTCTTTAGTTTCCTGTTCTTCTCCAGTAAAGAAGCATGCAACACTCCCTGTGTCCTGGTTACATTAAATATTCTTATTGAAATATAAGTAACAGATTTCACAATTTGGTCTAAAGGTTCCCTGCATATCCAAGAACCCTGTACTGCCTCCCAGGTACACATATACCTCAGTCCCTACAACTGAGGCTTCCCCCTAGTCAGCACCAGCCCTCAGTTGTGACAGTAAGCACTGACCCAATGGATCCGGCCAGAGACCAGGTCTAAGCGACCAGGCCGATGCAAGAACTTGCAGCCCGCCTTGAACGTCAGGAGGCTGCACAGGGCCATGTGATTCGCTGTCTCCAGGACCTCTCCTCTCGGCTGGATGGAATACAAGTAACCCTCCGTGGTTCAGGGGCATCCAGTGTGCCGACTGCAGTACCTTTGGTGGTATCCCCACCCACCATTCCCGTTTCTGCTCCTTGTCTCCATTTACCTGTTGGGGTTTCCTAAATCAGTGTGAGATACATTTCGAGTTACAGCCTGGCAGTTTCCCAACTGACAGCACCAAGGTTGCTTACATCATCTCCCTCCTTAGTGGCTCCGCCCTAGATTGGGCATCACCTCTATGGGAGAAGTCTGATGCCCTGCTCTCTTCATACACAGATTTCGTGGCAACCTTCAGGCGCATCTTTGATGAACCAGGTCGTGTGACCTCAGCCTCCTCTGATATCCTCCGGCTACGTCAGGGGACACGAACAGTCGGTAAATATCTGGTACAGTACCAGATCCTAGCGTCCGAACTTTCCTGGAATGATGACTCTCTATTCTCAGCCCAAGAAGGGGCGTCTGTGTCTACAGCCCAAGGAGGGGCGTCTGTGTCTACAACCCAAGGAGGGGCGTCTGTGTCTACAGCCCAAGGAGGGGCGTCTGTGTCTACAGCCCAAGGAGGGGTATCCAATGTTCAAGCTCTAGTAGGGGCATATGAATCTTCTCAAAAAGGAGTTTCTGATCTGTCAACCCCAGGAGGGGTGCTGGAGAAAACAACTCTGAGGGAGGTGTCTGATTCGTCAACCCCAGGAGGGGTCACCGAAATTTCAGCCCCAAGGGAAGTATCCAGAGCCAAGTTCCCAGATGGAAATTTTTGTGCTACAGATGCAGTTATGAACTCCTGTTTGCCGTTTTCAGAGAGCACCACCCTGTTGGCATCCAGTATGGACCAGGTCCAGGATGGTCTAACTGAACACTCGGATACCACTCATTCCGGTTCTAACCGGATTCTGACTCCTTCAGTTCCAGCTGATTCAACTGTCTCCAGACTCAGGTGGTCATTCCGAGTTGTTCGCTCGCAAACTGCTTTTAGCAGCTTTGCACATGCTAAGCCGCCGCCTACTGGGAGTGAATCTTAGCATAGTAAAATTGCGAATGAAAGATTAGCAGAATTGCGAATAGACACTTCTTAGCAGTTTCTGAGTAGCTCCACACTTACTCGGCAACTGCGATCAGTTCAGTCAGTTTCGTTCCTGGTTTGACATCACAAACACACCAAGCGTTCGCCCAGACACTCCCCCGTTTCTTCAGACACTCCCGCGTTTTTCCCAGAAACGGCAGCGTTTTTTCACACACACCCATAAAACGGCCAGTTTCCGCCCAGAAACACCCACTTCCTGTCAATCACATTACGATCACCAGAACGAAGAAAAAACCTTGTAATGCCGTGAGTAAAATTCCTAACTGCATAGCAAATTTACTTGGCGCAGTCGCAGTGCGAACATTGCGCATGCGCAATTGGCAGAAAATCGCTGCGATGCGAAGAAAATTACCGAGCGAACAACTCGGAATGAGGGCCTCAATCCAGTTCCATCCGTCTGTCTGAAGATTCCTTCGGTTCCAGCCGATTCCAATATCTCTGGACCCAATCCGGTTCCATCCATAGGTCCAAAGACTCCTTCAGTTCCAGCTGATTCAACTGTCTCCAGACTCAATCCGGTTCCATCAGTCTGTCTGAAGATTCCTTCGGTTCCAGCCGATTCCAATATCTCTGGACCCAATCCGGTTCCATCCGTAGGTCCAAAGACTCCTTCTGTTCCAGCTAATTCAACTGTCAATCCGAAGACTCCTTCGGTCCCAGCCGGTTCAAGCTTTTCCGGACCCAATCCGGTCCCATCCGTCTGTCTGGATCAGCCTCCTTCGGTACCAGCCGATTCCAGCACCTTCGGATCTAATCCGGTCCTATCCGTTGGTCCAAAGTCTCTGCCGGTCTCAGCCGGTTCAAGTTTGTCTGGGCTCAATCTGGTCTCGTCCATAGGTCCGGTACAGTCTCCTCCGGTTCCAGCCAGTTCAAGTTCTTCAGGATTTAATCTAGATCCTTCCATTTGCTCAGGTAAAGAACTTATAAGAAGTGTCCTGGGGCCACTCCTAAAGGAGGGGGTGCTGTCACGATCCAGGTAATTCCTTATCAGTATTTACCTTCCAAATGCCTCCTGAGACTGTCCCAGCGTTCCAAGCCTGGATTCCATCTGCACTGTCTGCATGATGCAGCATGCTGCATCTCATTGTCTCAAATCTCTTTATTGTGATTATGGCAGCTTCATGGTTAAAACTGACATGCAAGTTACAAACAGTCTTTCCCTCCAAAAGCTAACATGGGCGCAGCCATGTTTTCCTAATCACATGTTACCTTTCAGCCTATCAGCTGCACTCTGCTCTCAGCCTGATTACCCAGCAGCTGCACTCTGGTCTCTGGTTAATTGCCCAGCCAATACCTGCTTCTCAGCAGGTATAAATATCCTGTTCCTGGGCTGGGAAGATTGTCAGTGCTTCAATTGTCTTCAGTGATTCCAGTGTGCAGTTCTCCCATGGACTTTCTCTGCAGTACGGCCTGACTCTACAGTGTCTCATCATTGCACCCTGTGACTGGCAGTTACCCGACACCGGCTTCCATCTTCCAGCGGTGCTCTCCCCTGCCAGTAACCATCGGTGTTCCGCCATCGATCTCCAGTCACCATCGGTGTTCCGCCATCGATCTCCAGTCCCCATCGGTGTTCCGCCCTCGATCTCCAGTCCCCATCGGTGTTCCGCCCTCGATCTCCAGTCCCCATCGGTGTTCCGCCATCGATCTCCAGTCCCCATTGGTGTTTTGCCATCGATCTCCAGTCACCATTGGTGTTCCGCCATCGATCTCCAGTCACCATCGGTTTTCTGTCATCAGTATTCCTCTGAACTGTGTTCCCCATTACCAATACCAAGTCATCAGTTTTCCTCTGAACTGTGTTTAATAAACTATTTATACTTTTTACAAAGTTGTCTTGGTCACGCCTTTGGGCATTTGTTCTAAAGGTTCCCTGCATGTCCAAGAACCCTGTACTGCCTCCCAGGTACACATATACCTCAGCCCCTACAACTGAGGCTTCCCCCTGGTCAGCACCAGCCCTCAGTTGTGACAGACAGTAGACATGTCAGTAATCGTTGGCAGGTCCTTCAGTCCGGACCAGATGTTAGCTTTCGCTCCTGACTGTCCTGCATCACTGCCAGCGGGTGGGCAAGGAAATCTTATCCTTTTCCTTGCAGCCCCAGTGGTGGGAGAAATTGAAGGAGGAGCTGTTGACAGGTCACGTTCCGCTGTGTTGACAATTTACTAGCCAGCAGGTCTTTGCACCTCTGCACACTTGTGTCTGCTGGAAAGAGAGATACAATGTAGGCTTTAAACCTAGGATTGAGCACTGTGGCCAAAATGTAGTGCTCTGATTTCAACAGATTGACCACCCTTGAATCCTGGCAAAGCGAATGAAGGGCTCCATCCACAAGTCCCACATACTTTGGGGAATCGCTCCGTCTTAGCTCCTCCTTCAATTTCTCCAGCTGCTTCTGCAAAAGCCTGATGAGGGGAATGACCTGACTCAAACTGGCAGTGTCTGAACTGACTTCACGTGTGGCAAGTTCGAAGGGTTGGAGAACCTTGCACAAGACAGAAATCATTCTCCACTGCACTTGAGTCAGGTGCATTGCCCCTCCTTTGCCTATATGGTAGGTGGATGTATAGGCTTGAATGGACTTTTGCTGCTCCTCCATCCTCTGAAGCATATAGAGTGTTGAATTCCACCTTGTTACCACCTCTTGCTTCAGTTGATGGCGGGGCAGGTTCAGGACTGTTTGCTGGCGCTCCAATCTTTGGCACGCAGTGGCAGAATGCCGAAAGTGGCAATTTTTAGGGCCACCGACAGCATCTCCTGCACAGCCATGTCATTTTTCAAAAAATTCTGCACCACCAAATTAATTATATGTGCAAAACATGGGACATGCTGGAATTTGCCCAGATGTAATGCATGAACAATATTGGTGGCATTGTCCTATATCACAAATCCCCAGGAAAGTCCAATTGGGGTAAGCCATTCTGCGATGATGTTTCCGTAAGAGGTTGTCAGCTGTGTGACTCTTAAGGAAAGCGGTGATACATAGCGTAGCTTGCCTAGGAATAAGTTGGCGTTTGCGAGATGCTGCTACTGGTGCCGCTGCTGTTGTTGCTGCAGGAGGCCACACATCTAGCCAGTGGGCTGTTACAGTCATATAGTCTTTAGTCTGCCCTGTTCCACTTATCCACATGTCCGTGGTTAAGTGGACACTGGATACAACCGCATTTTGTAGGACACTGGTGACTCTTTTTCTGAAGTCTTTGCATCTACTCTTTGTCTGACGTCTGTGTACATTCTTGGTATCGCCTGCCTAGAGAAAAGGAACCTAGATGGGATTTGATACCGGGGACACAGTACCTCAAACAATTCTCTAAGTCCCACTGAACTAATGGTGGATACTGGACGCACCTCTAACACCAACATAGCTGCCAAGGCCTCAGTTATCCGCTTTGCAAAAGGATGACTACGATCATATTTCATCTTCCTCACAAAGGACTGTTGGACAGTCAATTGCTTACTGGAAGTAGTACAAGTTGTCTTCCGACTTCCCCTTTGGGATGACGATCGACTCCCAGCAGCAACAACAGCAGCGGCAGCAACAGCAGGCATACCACTCAAGGATCCTATGGAGGAATCCCGGTTAGGAGAGGACTCCTCAGTCTTTACAGTGACATGGCCTGCAGGACTACGGACGTTCCTGACTGAGGAGAAAGTTGACTTTGAAGGAGTTGGTGGTGCGGCTTGCAGTAGCTTGGGTTCAGGAGGAAGAAGGGATTTAGGTGTCAGTGACTGCTTATGCTCTTACCCAAAGTTTCACAACTTGACACTGACTTCTGATGAATGTGCAGCAGGTGACGTATAAGGGAGGATGCTCCTAGGCGGTTAACATCCTTACCCCTACTTATTACAGATTGACAGAGGCAACAGATGACTTGACACCTGTTGTCCGGATTTCTGGAGAAATAATTCCACACTGAAGAGGTGGCTTTTTTGTTAGTTTGCCCAGGCATCACAATGGGCTTCTTCATCCCAAGGACAAAAGGTGTCTCCCCCGGTGCCTGACTTAAACAAACCACATCACCATCAGAATCCTCATCATCAACTTCCTCCTCAGCGCCAGCAACACCCATATCCTCATCCTGGTGTACTTCAACAGTGACGTCTTCAATTTGAATATCAGGAACTAGACTGTGGGTGCTCCTTCCAGCACTTGCAGGTGGCGTGCAAATGGTGAAAGGAGCCACCTCTTCCCGTCCAGTTTTGGGAAGGTCAGGCATCGCAACTGCTGACAAACTTGGACTCTCCTTGGCAGTGGCGTAACTAGAAATTTTTCTCCCCCAAGCCAAACAATCCTTCGGCGCCCCCCCCCCCCCCATAACACCCATAATTGGCACTAGTAAAGGGACAAATACGCGCGCGCCTACGGCGCGTGCCGCCAAAAAGGGGTGGTGGCTTCGCTGAAATGGGCATGGCTTCGCGTAAAGGGGCGTGGCATTGCAGGAAAAGACTACCTTATACCCCAGTTTTGCAACCTGCACGCTCAGACGTTAGCCACCACAGGAAAGAAAAATAATCCTGATTCATGCCCCTTACATTATTTGTCATTTTTCCTCCTTATAGTAATGCCCAGTATACATTATTCCACATACTGCAATGGCCTTAGCCATTATGCCACACAAAATAATGCACATGACACAATATGCACACACTGTAATGCCCCCGACACATTATGCCACACACCGTAATGCCTTTGACACATTATGACAGGAATCGCAATGCCCGTTATACATTATGCTACCCACTGCAATGCCCCTGATACATTATAGCACATACAATGTCTGTGACACAGTATGACACACACCACAATGATCCTGAGACATTATACCACATACCACAATGCCCGTGATATAGTATACAACACACCGTAATGCCTGACACATTATGACACACACCGCAATGTCCGTGATACATTATGCCACATACCGTAATGCCCATTACACATTAAGTTCTACAGTAAGGCTTCTAATTACTTTTAAATTACCTGCTCGTTGCCAGGGTTTTCATGCTCTTGGTTCCATGCACGGTGCCAGGGGTTTTCATGCTCAGGGTGTCATGCTCGTTGCCAGGGGTTTCATGCACTGGGTGTCATGCTCGTTGCCAGGGGTTTCATGCACTGGGTGTCATGCTTGTTGCCAGGGGTTTCATGCACTGGGTGTCATGCTCGTTGCTAGGGGGTAGTGCTTGTTGCTAGGGCCATGCTCCCAGTGCCACATATGCCCCCAGTGCCAGATATTCCCCCACAGTGCCAGGTATATGCACACAGTGCCAGATATTCCCCCACAGTGCCAGGTACATGCCCCCAGTGCCACATATACCCCCCCCAGTGCCACATATGCCCCCTCAGTGCCTGCTCCCCCCAGTGCCAAATATTCCCCCACAGTGCCAGGTATATGCCCCCTGTGCCAGATCTTCCCCCACAGTGCCAGGTATATGCCGCCAGTGCCAGATCTTCCCCCACAGTGCCAGGTATATGCCCCCAGTGCCAGATCTTCCCCCACAGTGCCAGGTATATGCCCCCAGTGCCAGATCTTCCCCCACAGTGCCAGGTATATGCCCCCAGTGCCAGATCTTCCCCCACAGTGCCTGCTCCCCCCACCCCCCGCTCCTTTGTGTTGGAGGGACACGGAGCGCATAGTGCGCCTCTCCTGTGTCCCTCCTGGCTCTCCTGCCGGTCTAATAAAGGAAGTGCCGGTTCGTGAGCCAATCAGAGCTCACGAACGGCACTTCCTTTATTAGACAGGCCGGGGGAGAGCCAGGGAGGGACACAGGAGAGGTGCGCGATGTGCGCTCCGTGTCCCTCCTTACAGCAGCGGAGGGAAGGAGACCGCAGATTGACATGCAAAGTCAGTGGCACCCCCGCAGCCCCTCGCCCCCAAGCCACCGCGAGGACTGCGGGGGCAGTAGTTACGCCACTGCTCCTTGGGGATTTGTGATACCATCTCAGAACGCACAGTTCTTTTCTGTGCTCTTTTCAGCTTAACTCTTTAAATTTTTCTAGCTGGAGGATGAGGGCTTCCATGCTCATGTGAAGCTGAACCAATAGCCATGAACATAGGCCAGGGCCTTAGCCGTTCCTTGCCTCTTGTGTCGTAAAAGGCATATTGGCAAGTTTACGTTTCTCCTCAGTCGATTTAAATTTATTTTTTGGTTGTTTTTTTTACTGAACTTTGGCTTTTTGGATTTTACATGCCCTCTACTATCACATTGGGCATCGGCCTTGGCAGACGACGTTGATGGCATTTCATCATCTATGTCATGGCTAGTGGCAGCAGCTTCAGCACTAGGAGTAAGTGGTTCTTCTTGATCTTTAACTATTCTCAAAATTTTTGTTCTCCATTATTTTTTGGACCACTGGTCTGATGTAGCACAACACAACAACCTTGTAAGGGATTTGTGGTTGTTGTTATAGTTATTATACGGCAGCAATGGACATATAGCAGCAGCGTATATCGTCACTGGAATGATTGATGAGACAGGACACTACCACTGGTCTGATACAACACAACAACACTGTAAGGTACTTGTGGTTGTTGTTATTATTATTATACGGCAGCAGTGGACATATAGCAGCAACGTATACCACTGTGACTGCCTCGTCACTGGAATGACTGCTGAGACAGGACACTACCACTGGTCTGATGCAGCACAAACACAGCAGCACTGTAAGGGTCTTGTTGTTGTTGTTGTTGTTGTTGTTATTATTATTATACGGCAGCAGTGGACATATAGCAGCAGCGTATACCACTGTGAATGCCTCGTCACTGGAATGACTGATGAGACAGGACACTACCACTGGTCTGATGCAGCACAACACAACACCACTTTATACAGCTACACTGGATATATGCCAACAGAGGACACTAATACTGTGACTGGCTGGACTGATGCAGCACAATACACTGACTACACTGGACTGGACAGCACAACATAGCACCACTTTATACCGCTACACTGGATATATGGCAACAGAGGACACCAACACTGTGACTGGCTGGACTGATGCAGCACAATACACTGACTACACTGGACTGGACAGCACAACACAGCACCACTTTATACAGCTACACTGGATATATGGCAGCAGAGGACACCAACACTGTGACTACACTGGACTGAACTGAGCAGCACAACACAGCACAAGACTCGAAACCCCACTTTCCCGCCTCCACACAGACACTGAACACTGAGGACACGTCCTCTCAATACACTCTCCGAGACTGGAGAGAAATTGCCCGCGACGCGCGGCTCCTTATATGGAGTCCAAATCCCACGAGAATCCGACAGCGGGATGATGACGTTTTGCCACGTTCGGGTTTCCGAGTCAGGTGGGAAAACGCGAGCCGGGCTCGGAAGGCAAAGTCCGGTAGGGTTCGGTTCTATGAGAACTGAACCCGCTCATCTCTAGTTTGAATCCCATATATGGGGGATATCCAATTACATCGGGTCCGAAAAACAGCCGTTTTGGACTTTTTCTATGTTTCACCGATTTTTTTTTTTACAGGCTATCCAGATTGATCGCCTGTAAAAAAAAAAAACCTTCTCCCGAAGACATGTGTAATAACTATTTTAATGACCATTTTAATGATATATTTTAAGTTATATCAATCACACAGGTAAATCCCAGCACCAGCAGTGTCAGGTCCTCATACTCATTGTACACATAGTCTGTGTCAACCTCCCATACCAAAACCACATAAAACATACATTTATATAGTGAGTGGCATTAATAAAACACCCAAATCCTTTGAACTGTTTGAATTCAAATGTAGAAAGAGGCATCATTTAAAGGAAATTTATAAAGTGCATATATCATTTAGAACCAAGTAGAACCAAGTCCCGGCTTGGATAATTTTTGAGGATCTAAGTTGACAAAGTCCTAAGTCTAGTCTTCCCTCCCTCGAGGTCAGATATAAATAACGAACCTTGGGTTTTGAATTGCATATAAGTCCTTTCCTCGTGACTTTAGGTGCCATTTCACTCAGGAGAGAGTATGGTGAGGTGGGCAAAATTGACTGGAAATTACTGGAAATTAATGTTATTTATGTTAATAATACTATAGAACAAAAACAGGTCCAAGTTATACGATTTTAGCTGTTTTTATCAATTTTTATTGATTGCTAAAGAAACCCAGATCCAAAACAAAACTGGAAACTGAACCCAAAACATTTGAAGATGGCTTTTCAAAACCAAAACACGATGATTTAGAACCAAAACCAAAATACAGGAGTCTGCGCATATTTCTAATTACAATATGAATATTATAGTATTCCTTGGTGTGTCTGCATGTTGTATAGTTCATAAAGGGTAATCCCAGAGCTGTGCCCTGCAATGTGGGTAATATGTGGCTCAGACCCAATTGAGATGATAAGACACAGCCAGAAAATGTTTAAGTATTTTACCAAAACAATCAATAATTAATAAATCTATATATTTATATGTGAAAACATTTACTTACTCACTGACTAACTGACTCATCACTAATTCTCTTATTTCCCGATATGTTAGGAAGCTGAAATTTAGCATAGGTATTCTTCAGGTGAGAAATAGTAAAATTACGTAATTAGAATTTAAACCTCCCCTAAGGGGATGAAAAGGGGTTTGACATCATGACATCATTACCGATGCGTGGCTTGCATTGTGTGAATGATAATGCCCAAACGGACAATCGGATCAAAATTTGAATTACACCTCCAGTGTATAGAATTTAATAAACTACAAAAATGGTCCTGTCACTTTTTACCATATCTGTTACGGGTGCTCTTCGGGTAACGCCAAGAACCATGGATTAATATTTACTTACATTAAGATGTCTCAAATTCACATCTCTATAGATTTACCAAATTTTTAACACTGATTTATATTTACAACTGTGAAAATCAGAAACTCCTGTGCACAGAACGAGTAGAACAGGTAGTGTATCATAAAGGAGCCCATACATCAGGAGTGTATCTGGCTGGGATGCAGTTAAGCTCCCGATGGAAGGGATCCCGGCGGTCGATATACCGATGCCAAAATCCAGAGGATGCCATAAGACAGGCATCTAAATCCTGACGAGGGTTGGGATCCCAGCATTATAATATCGACAACTGTAATCCCGATCATTCTTCCAGCGGGTTGCGCTTGTGTCCTGCCGCAGGGGTTGGGAGATTAGGGTTAGGCATTAAAAGGGGGTTTAGTATTAGGGTGCAAGGATAGAAAGGGTGTGGTTAGGTACCGGGGAGGGAGGGTTAAGTTTAGGCACTTAAAAGGGGAGGTTAGGGTTAGGCACAAAGCGGGGAGGGTTAGGTTTAGGCAGCAGAGAAGGGAGGGTTAGGGTTAGGCACAAATGGGGAGGGTTAGGCACCAACAGGAGAGAAAGGTTTAGGCACCCACAAGTGAGGGTTAGGGTAGGGGGCAGGGGATTGTTAGGGTCTTTCCAGGGGGCTAACAGGATTCTGATGGTCAGGATGCCACTGTCGGTATTCTGATCACCAGCATCCCGTCCATCGGGATAACATTCTGAACCCATCTGGCCAAGTCGCCATTCTGTCAGAGGATCGGCAAAATCCAACATGTTGGAAATCTACAATTCACCAATTCTGACCCAAAAATAATCTGAATAGGCAAGTCAGGATTTTTAACATACTGTATTTTGACAATCCCCCAACAAATCGCTGTTCATTGAATCTACATCAGGGAATTGGTAAACTGGCTTGTAGATGTATGGCTTGCGGTAGTCTAATATATCACAATATTAAGAATGAGGAAAGGGCTCCGCAGCCTTGAAACATCGATAAAGAAATAACCACTGCATTACCAATGATTTGACTACAAGCTGTTATATCTAACAGAATCTGGTACAGGTATTGCAAACATTCTATACGACCATTGTTATTTTATCCTAAACTACTACACTATTAGGCGCTTGTTCCCTTCCCCATTGTCTCTACATATATATATATATATATATATATATATTTCTATATATTTCTATATATTTCTATATCATATATATTGTGGCAAACATGGTAACAGATGATCCTGACACTGGTTCTGCTTCTTGGTAAACATTGTAGTGACCTCTCTAGTGACCAGCCAACTAATTCACAGTTGCCCCCATCCCCAACACAAAATCAGCTGTTTATGCTTCCTCCCAGGCACTAACTACATACATCAAAATCAATCATACCAATGTGCTACACCTGTGATCATGTGTTATGTGTACAGAGAAGTGTGTCTGCAGCATGAGTCTGCAGACTACCAGAAAAAGTATTAGTCTCTCCCTTTACAGTCTGCGGCAAACTACCCTTTTTGCCACACTCCTCCCCTTAGCTTTGCCAACTCAGGTGAAACAGATACTGTGGGGAGGACATATTTATGGCAGAGAGCATTTTTATGCATGGCTCCAGGCAGTGAAGTGGAAAGGCTGTAATGCCAAGAACCATTGCATAGAAAACCAGTGGTAGCTTCCTACCAAGCAGAGAATGGTCCTTAGTTGGGTCTTTCAATCTGCCTTAGGCCAGTTCTTTATGGCTCCCACTTTATTGACTTGGGTATGACCAACCCCCATCCCACTAAATATCCCAGGTACAGTATTTTGCCTCTGGCATAGTCAATGCACATTTATCAGGATTGCTTTTAAGGCCACTTGCCCTCAAGGATTCCACCTCAGCCTCCACTTTGGGAAGATTTTTATGTATAGATGACTATATCATCCAGATGCGCAGTAGCGTATGTCCTATGTGGCTTTAAGAGCTTATCCATAGCCCCCTGGACATGTGGAAGGTGCTCCATGTAGCTCAAAATGTTTGGGTACATCCAGGAATAGGAGAAAAGGCATCCCTGTTTCAAGCCACCATTTCTACCACTTGTTGCCTTAGAAGAAGTTTCAAAGAGGACCCAGTGGGTACGTTACAGTCCTGTTTTAATGGCTAGCATTGAAAACACAGGATTTTCCTCATACCAAGGCTTTAGTAAATTAACATGATAAATATGTTCATCCCCACTTTTACGCAACTGGCAAACTCTATAATTCACTGGCTGAACTGCAGCTATGATCTTGTAAGGTTTCTGCCATTGTGCAAAGACTTTATTTTCCTGGGTGGGAACATGAACTAATACTTTGTCTTCCGATATGAAAGAACCTGAGTGTCATAATGTATTTTCTGATGCTCCTGGCCATCCTCTAAGTGTTTTCTCACCAGAGGACCTATTTTTCTAATCCTCCTATACAATTGTTCAACAAATTCAACTACATTTGGCTCTTTTGGTTTCTGTAGTTCCCAACCCTACTTGATGATGTTCAAAATGACCCTAGGCTGTCTTCAATACAAAACTTCAAGTGAACTAACCCATGTTGAGGCTTGTGGTACTTCCTGTACTGTGAACATTAGAAAAGGGAGGTGAGTATCCCAGTCTTTTCTTTCTTGTGCCATTGTCCTTCTAATCATCTGTTTCATACTGTAGTATGGTTAAAGGTCTCCACCAGTCCATCCATTTGCAGGTGATATAACAAGATGTAAATAGAACTGTGTGTACTATACACCACAGGGGGCCTTGTATGGGCTAGGAATGTCTCACCTTTTTGATTTGGGTACAGACTGTGTGGCTACACAGATGACAAAAATGTCTCAAGAAGTAATCTGAAAAACCTTCATTCAGGTGAATCTCTTTCCTAACAAACCCATAAATCTGCCCATGGGAGTGATAAGAGACCGTGCTAGCTTGACAAGTAGACCCTGTGTTAAGTACAATAGAGGCTATATACACATGCATCAATCACTTAATTTTATTACTGATGGAGTTAATCCCAAAGGTGGGGGCCAAGAAGCAGCCTACTGAAAGGATAAAAATGTCTGTTGAAATGAAGGAAAGTGTTCATTCTTTGGGGTAGCAGCTACAAACTGCACATATATCATATCAGCCCTGGTTCCAGCAGTAATACCTACAAAAAATATTCACATGCTCCAGCAACTCGGCTTCTGTCTAAACACTGTAGTCGCCTTTCTATTGACCGGCCAACTATTCAGCATTGGCCGCCCCACCCCCCAACACAAAATCAGCTTTTTATGCTTCCTCACAAACACTATTTAAACCAAAATCAATAACATCCATGTGCTCCACCCATGATCATGTGTCCTGTGTGCAGAAAAGTCTGTGACAAACTGCCTTTTTTGCATATATTATGTGTGTGTATATATATATATATGTATATATATATAAAAACGTATTTTGACCGGCACTCCACAAATAAAGAAATAGCACCTGGGTGTCCTCCCAACGACCTGTGAGGGACTATGTACAGCAGAAAAAAACGGGTGGCACTCCTCAGGATTTCCAAATAACGAAAACAGCAGACAGCTTGTATTAACATCAACGTTTCAGGCGCTCTTTATGGGCGCCTTTCGTCAGGTCCTGACGAAAGGCACCAATAAAGAGCGCCTGAAACGTTGATGTTAATACAAGCTGCCTGCTGTTTTCGTTATTTGGAAATCCTGAGGAGTGCCACCCATTTTCTTCTGATATATATATATATATATATATATATATATATATATATATAATGTTTGGTAACTGGTGTTGCGCTAAACCAACTCTGATGATATTATTATTATTTAGTTTGGTTACAATTACTGTAGCCAGTAGTTTCTTATTATTTATTATTATCGTCAGCAACCCCACAGATTGGTCCTCTGTCTGAAAGGGCCTTTTATATAGATATAAGGAAAATTGTATCTTTAGGGTGCGCCTATTGTAAAGGTCTGTGTATATTAACACCTTTCAAAAACATCAAAACATGTACCTATGGTAAAGAGATTGGTCTATTTGTTACAACCAATTGTACATTGAATACAACCACATTACTTATTCTTCAAAGTATGTATAATTTATTAAAACACATTTTTCATATAAAAATTTTAAAATGTTGAAATCTTATGGCAGTAGAACAATAATTAGTACTAATATATAGGTACACTTATATTTCTAAATAGTTGGAAAATAGCTCTTGTCTTTCTTTTTGAGTCCAGACTGTTTTTTGTTATTGGGGAGATTTTGGGTAGCTGCTCGACAAAAATACTTATTGATCGGGGCTTTACATGGGCACAGACTGCCAGTCATCAGTGACCCAGGGCCCCCAGGAGGGAGGTAAAGACTGGGCACTGTGAATAGGCATGTGCTGGGGGCATGTGCACTGGTGTAGGAGGCATCAATGTCTGCTGTTGCTATTTTACACATCATTTCTTTTTTTTTTCTTTGTTGATTCTCAGGAATTTTCTGTGTTGGATTGTTTTCTATTGATGGTGCATGCAAATTGGTTCGATTGGTTATTGCTAATACATTACTAATTTGTAAAACATTTTTAAACAGAAATATTTGCCATGTATTTGTGTCACTGCTCTTTTTCTTAGTTTAGCTAGTCAGGCTTTAGCCTATGTTGGTGAACACTATTGTGAGCTGTGAGGTGGTCAAAATTGACTGCAAATTAATGTTATTGATGTTATTAATACTGTAGGAACAAAAACAGGCCAACATTCTGTAGTTTTAGCTGTTTTAATGATTTTTCAAACAAACAAAATACAGATCGAAAACTAAAACCTGCAAGGACGGTTTTGGCAAAACCAATACAGATCCAAAACATGAAGGAGATACAGATCCACAACCAAAACCCATGATTTGTGCCACCGCACATCTCTAATAAAATAATAAATAAATAGATAGATAGATAGATAGATAGATATAGATACAGATACAGGACTGGCTCGCAGATGTCTCAAATCAGGTTGAGAAGTACCGGACAGAATTGATATTATTCAAAAAGAATAAATTGGCTACAGTCAACCGGGATTATGCTGAACATAAGGTAGACAGTTGGGTATACAATCAAGATTCTAGATTCAGATCACAGCAGAGGTTCCGGAGGCCCAAAAAATCCTGACTGGATACAGATAATTCAAGTGCTGCGTTTCCTCAAGCGAGGGAGAAAGTGCAAGCATTCAGAAGCCCTCAACTACACAGAGGTCCCATTTAGGGTTGACCACAAGGGCTCAAAAGGATCCAGGAAAAGGACAAGCAACCGCCGGATCAGCCAGTGGGCAAGGAAGTACCAAAGAAGATATAGTCTTCAATTTATAAGCCCGTGTACTAACAGACCCTGAGATGTGGGTGCTTAATAAGGGCCTTTATTTTGTCCCCAAAACTTCCCAGACACTTTTGAGAGTAAGGTAGACCTGTACAAACTTAGAAGGAGACTATGACTCTGTGAACACTTTGGGGTACAGAGTGATAACATCATGCAAGGTCCTGTGATATACAAACCGTCTACCTTTGATCTCATATCCCCAAATATTGCATTAAAGAGTTTCACCAATCACCTGGAGACCACAATTGACAATTTAGGAAAATGCCAGTCCAGCATATGTTGGAATTAAGATGAATCAGAATGGGTAGCTTTATGAGATCGTGGTGGGTACCGAGATATTGTCATCCACCCCGCCGATAAGGGTAGGGGATAGTCATTCAGGACATTGACAAATACAAGGAAGAAGTTTATAAACAATTGTCTGATACATCTGTCTACAGGATATTAACACAAGACCCCACCATCCTGTTTAAGAAACAGTTGGATGATATGTTGGAAGGTGCAGAAAGTGATGGAATTATACTGTCTAAGACCAAAGAGGCATTAACACAGGAATGGCCAAAAACACCTGTGCTATATACCATCCCTAAGTTGCACAAGTACCTGTGAGCCCCCCTTGTAGACCTATCATTGCAGCCAGGGATTCATTGTTTTACACCATTTCACAATATCTAGACTGGTTTCTGCAGCCCATTGTTCAACATCAATCCACTTACCTAAAGGACACTACGGCATTCATCCTGAAGCTACAGACCATGGATACTCCACCTACAGATTCCCTATTATGCACTATAGATGTGGTGAGTCTACATATGAATATACCACATGGGTGAGGTCTGACAGCTATCAGGAGAGCAATAAGTGGTATTTCACTGTACACAGGCCCTGACATTGATTTTTTTATGCAATTACTTGACATGGCATTATTACACAACTATTTCCTTTTTGATGATAAGTTTTTTTACAGTGCTCAGGCATTGCCATGGGTTCTTGTGTGGCTCCAAGTGTGGCGAATATTTTCATACATGAGGCTGAGAATGACCTATTCTTCACTGACCCGACATTTTCAACATGTATAGACAGCTATTGTCGCTACATTGACGACATCTTCCTAATCTGGACTGGAACTATGTCACAGTTTGAAGATACCATAAGATCCATTAATATGAAGGATTCATCCATCAAATTCACCTACACGTGCAGTCGTGATATGATACATTATTTAGACGTACAAGTGAATTTGATTAAAGAACTACAATTTCGAACAGCGGTTCACTTCAAAACCACTGATAGGAATACCACTTTACATGGAAATAGCCATCATCCCCATTCTTCAAAGTGTGGATTACCTTATTCACAGTTCTTG
The DNA here is from genome assembly GCF_028390025.1 of Pseudophryne corroboree. NCBI lineage: Eukaryota > Metazoa > Chordata > Amphibia > Anura > Myobatrachidae > Pseudophryne > Pseudophryne corroboree. Next base: position 268,859,732 of record NC_086453.1, on the reverse strand, counting down.
CAGATATACTGCATTTGTAGTGATCCGACAGAGACAGTCATTCAAATAGATGACATGCTCAAGAAATTTTTACACAAAGGATACAATCTGGCCACTCTAAAATGTGCTAAGCAGCAGGTGCTATCCTTAAATCGACAGGATACTCTGACAAAGACAGTCACGAAGAATAGCAGTGATCGAGTTGTTTGGACACATGAGTTTACCACTGAAAGTGTGGAGTTGGTGACCACTGCACGTAGATTCTGGCCATTGGTGACAGATAACAAGAAGTTACCTATGCTAAAGGGAGCCAGTATACTACCATCATACAAACGTGGCACCAACATCAAGGACTTAGTAGTCCATAATGACATTTCCAAACATGTTGTGGCACTGACTCACTTTTTGACTCCCAAGCCCGGTAATTTTAAGCTTACGGGCTGCATGACTTGCAGTGGCCTAGAGATAGGTAATTCCTTCATACACCCTATGTCAGGTAAGAAATGCAACATGAAATATCCTTTGACTTGTACCAGCAGATACGTCCCTGTGGAAAACTCTACATGGGTAAAACCATCCGACAACTAAAGGAACGTATAGCCATGCACCGTTCCAGCATCCGTGCTGATTTAGAAGGCAAGGGATCTGAGCAATCCGTAGTGCGGTACTTTATAGAGTGTCACCATTTGCTCTCTTCTATGCGTTACAAAATGATAGATTGGGTACCAGAAAATCCAAGAGGAGGAGATCGGGGACACTTTCTGCTTCAGCGTGAAAGAAAATGGATATAAATTCTACAAAAAGTACAACCATTGGGATTAAATGGGAAGATCTCTTTCTCTCTATTTTTAGCATAGATCATCATTTACAGTAACTCTTATATTTAGACATTAGAGACCCATTATGCTAGTGTAATTAATAATTAATTTTTAGGCTATTATATTTCTATTATACTGTCATGCATGTTTCTCTTAGCAAGAGGTGAGATAGTTCGGTATTATTATTCATATTCTATAATTAAGTAATCTTTGTTCATGCTCCATATACACCTTTTGTCTACCCATCTGATTGCACTATAAGAACCCCTTACAGGCAGAGATAGTGTATGCATATTAGTTACAAGGGGTAGCAGACACTCATTTGCCAAAAAGCTACTATTGTATTTATATGGTAAACTTGATTTTACAGTCACCCCGGTGATGGTGTTTTTCACATTTTTGGTCTTGTTATGAGTCCATACACACAGAGGCATGAGTCAGTGCCTATGATGTGTCGGGATCCCGGACAGTGTCAGAGGAGATGTTCTGTAGCCGCACCCAGCGGTAGCTCGTGGTTCGTCAGCACGGAGGTGTGCCTGTGACATCACCGGATCTCCGGGCGGACGCTGGCGAGGGCGCGATTCACTTGAGGTGGTAAGCACGCTATAAATGTTTGTTTTGTAAATTGCACTGATTGTCTTGATAAAGGCGCAAAGCTCTGAAATGTTGATGTAAGAAAAGCTTGCAGTGTCTTCTTTACATCTGATGTACAGTCTCGTGGAGTGCAATCCCATATTTGGAACATAGACAGACAGTGCATCCGAAAAGTATTCACAGCGCTTCGCTTTTTTCACATTTTGTTACGTTACAGCCTTATTCCAAAATGGAATAAATTATTTTTTTCCCTCTAAATTCTACACACAATATCCCATAATGACAATGTGAAAAAAGTTTTTTTGAGGTTTTTGCAAATTTATTAAAAATAAAAAACTAAGAAATCACATGTACATAAGTATTCACGGCCTTTGCTCAATACTTTGTTGATGCAACTTTGGCAGCAATTACAGCCTCAAGTCTTTTTAAATATGATGCCGCAAGCTTGGCACACCTATCTTTGGGCAGTTTCGCCCATTCCTCTTTGTAGCACCTCTCAAGCTCGATTGGGTTGGATGGGAAGCATCGGTGCATAGCCATTTTCAGATCTCTCCAGAGATGTTCAATCGGATTCAAGTCTGGGCTCTGGCTGGGCCACTCAAGGACATTCACAGAGTTGTCCTGAAGCCACTCCTTTGATATCTTGGCTGTGTGCTTAGGGTCGCTATCCTGCTGAAAGATGAACCGTCGCCCCAGTCTGAGGTCAAGAGCGCTCTGGAGCAGGTTTTCATCCAGACTGTCTCTGTACATTGCTATATTCATCTTTCCCTATATCCTGACTAGTCTCCCAGTTCCTGCCACTGAAAAACATCCCCACAGCATGATGCTGCCGCCACCACCATGCTACACTGTAGGGATAGTATGGGCCTGGTGATGAGCGGTGCCTTGTTTCCTCCAAACATGACGCCTGGCATTCACGCCAAAGAGTTCAATCTTTGTCTTATCAAACCAGATAATTTTGTTTTTTCATGGTCTGAGAGTCCTTCAGGTGCATTTTGGCAAACTCCAGGTGGGCTGCCATGTGCTGTTTACTAAGGACTGGCTTCCGTCTGGCCACTCTACCATACAGGCCTGATTGGTGGATTGCTGCAGAGATGGTTGAACTTCTGGAAGGTTCTCCTCTCTCCACAGAGGAATGCTGTAGCTCTGACAGAGTGACCTTTGGGTCTCAGGTCACCTCCATGACTAGGGTTTTTCTCCCCCGATCGCTCAGTTTATACAGCCAGCCAGCTCTAGGAAGAGTCCTGGTGGATCCAAACTTCTTCCATTCATGGATGATGTAGGCCTCTGTGCTCACTGGGACCTCTAAAGAAGCAGATATTTTTCTGTACCCTTCCCCAGATTTGTGCCTCGAGACAATCCTGTCTCGGAGGACTACAGACAATTCCTTTGACTTCATGCTTGGTTTGTGCTCAGACATGCACTGTAAAGTATGAGACCTTATATAGACAGGTGTGTGCCTTTCCAAATCATGTCCAATCAACTAAATTTACCACATGTGGACTCCAATTAAGCTGTAGGAACATCTCAAGGATGATCAGTGGAAACAGGATGCACCTGAGCTAAATTTTGAGCTTCATGGCAAAGGTTGTGAATACTTATGTACATGTGATTTCTTAATTTTTTATTTTTAATCTCAAAAAAACTTTTTCAGCGTTGTCATTATGGGGTATTGTGTGTAGAATTTTTAGGGAAAAAAATAATTTATTCCATTTTGGAATAAGGCTGTAACATAACAAAATGTGTTAAAAGTGAAGCGCTGTGAATACTTTCCAGATGCACTGTATATATATATATATATATATATACACACACACAGACAGAAAGTTCAGCACTCACCATAGCAAGCTCACTTATCCTCACAACATCAATAAATAAATGATGGGGGTTTAGTTAGTGAATTGGCCAATGCACGGAAGCCTGCAAAACGCTCGCCAAGGTACCCCAACTTCTTGCAGGTCCTACACTATCACAAAGTCTCAAAAATTAAAACCTGGCAACTGTATCACACATAATATACTGCACACATGCCCACTAGGTTTAACGTGTATCTGCCAAACATCTTATGGCTTTTAAAGGTACACTGGTCACCTGACTCTGGCTGATAAATTACTAAGGAGCAGCAGACACAGGTTTAGAACAACTGATATTACACAGGGGTGCATGAAAAGGCCTGTGACCACGGTTAATAAGAGTTAACCAAAGATTAGCCCCACAATATACAGACAAATCTAGAAAACCATAGCACTCGCCACCCCAGAAGCGGGGTGCAGTGTCTGCACTCACCACTCACAAAGTAGGGTGCATGCAACCCATGGCCACCAACCCAAATACATACAGACAGAAAGTTCAGCACTCACCATAGCAAGCTCACTTATCCTCACAACATCAATAAATAAATGATGGGGGTTTAGTTAGTGAATTGGCCAATGCACGGAAGCCTGCAAACCGCTCGCCAAGGTACCCCACCTTCTTGCAGGTCCTACACTATCACAAAGTCTATCACACAGCACTGCACCCCGCTTCTGGGGTGGCGAGTGCTGTGGTTTTCTAGATTTGTTTGTATATTGTGGGGTTAACCTTTGGTTAACTCTTATTAACCGTGGTCACAGGCCCTTTCATGCACCCCTGTGTAATCTCACTTGTTCTAAACCTGTGTCAGCTGCTCCTTAGTAATTTATCAGCCAGAGTCAGGTGACTAGTGTACCTTTAAAAGCCATAAGATGTTTGGCAGATACACGTTAAACCTAGTGGGCATGTGTGCAGTTATATTATGTGTGATACAGTTGCCAGGTTTTAATTTTTGAGACTTTGTGATAGTGTAGGACCTGCAAAAAGGTGGGGTACCTTGGCGAGCGGTTTAAAGGCTTCCGTGCATTGGCCAATTCACTAACTAAACCTCCATCGTTTATTTATTGATGTTGTGAGGATAAGTGAGCTTGCTATGGTGAGTGCTGAACTTTCTGTCTGTATGTATTTGGGTTGGTGGCCATGGGTTGCATGCACCCCACCTTGTGAGTGGTGAGTGCAGACACTGCACCCCGCTTCTGGGGTGGCGAGTGCTGTAGTTTCTAGATTTGTTTGTATATATATATATATATATAGCAAACAAACTCAGCCGGCACTCCAAAAGAATCAGTCCATTACCTGCTCCGGTGCCCTCCCTCAGTCAGCAAGACTGCAAATAGTCAGGAATCACGGCGGCACTCAGGAGACGTTTTGCTACCAGTAGTGTTTTATTGCCAAACGTGCATCCAACACATGTTTCGGGCTACAGCCCGTCGTCAGGGATGAGTGTACAATGATACAAATGTGTCTTAAATACCCTCAGAGACAAACACCCAATAATCATGATAATGACAAAAATAAGCTCACCTGTGGAACCGCTGCTGAATGGGGGTATTTGGATTCAGCAGCAGTTCCACAGGTGAGCTTATTTTTGTCATTATCATGATTATTGGGTGTATTTCTCTGAGGGTATTTAAGACACATTTGTATCATTGTACACTCATCCCTGACGACGGGTTGTAGCCCGAAACATGTGTTGGATGCACGTTTGGCAATAAAACACTACTGCCAGCAAAAAGTCTCCTGAGTGCCGCCGTGATTCCTGACTATATATATATATATATATATATACACACACACACAGTGGGGGGGGGGGAAAGGATTTGGACAGGCACCGATTGTGCAAGGTGACCCACTTAAAAAGATGAGAGAGGTCTGTAATTTCCATCATAGGTACACTTCAACTGTGAGAGACAGAATCTGAAAAAAACAACAACCAGGAAATCACATTGTATGATTTTCAAACAATTTACTTGTATATTATTTTGGAAAAAAAATATTTGGGTATCTACCAAGCAGCAAGATTTCTGGCTCTCCCAGACCTGTTACTTCTTCTTTAAGAAGCTCTTCTATCCTCCACTCGTTACCTGTATTAATGGCACCTGTTTGAACTGGTTATCTGTATAAAAGAAACCTGTCCACACCCTCAAACAGTCAGACGTCTACCTCTCCACCATAGCCAAGACCAGAGAGCTGTCAAAGGACACCAGGGATAAAATTGTAGAGCTGCACAAGGCTGGGATGAGCTACTCGACTATAGGCAAGCAGCTTGGTGAGAAGAGATCAACTGTTGGCGCAATTATTAAAAAATTGAAGAAATACAAGATCACTGACAATCTCCCTCGACCTGGGGCTCCATGCAAGATCTCACCTTGTGGGGTGTCAATGATCTTGAGAACGGTGAGGAATCAGCCCAGAACTACACGGGGGGACCTGGTTAATGACCTCAAGAGAGCTGGGAGCACAGTCACAAAGCTTACACAATACTTCATCATGGATTGAAATCCTGCAGCGCCCGACAGGTCCCCCTGCTTAAGCCAGCACATGTCCAGGCCCGTCTAAAGTTTGCCAGTGACCATCTGGATGATCCAGAGGAGGATTGGGAGAATGTAATGTGGTCAGATAAGAGCAAAATCGAACTTTTTGGTATAAGCTCCACTCGCCGTGTTTGGAGGGAGAGGAATGATAACTGGCATCCCAAGAACACCATACCCACTGTGAAGCATGGGGGTGGAAACATCATGCTTTGGGGCTGCTTTTCTGCAGAGGGGACAGGACAACTGATCCGTATTAAGGAGAGGATGAATGGGGCCATGTATCGTGAGCTTTTGGGCCAAAACCTCCTTCCCTCAGTAAGAGCATTGAAGATGGAACGTGGATGGGTCTTCCAGCATGACAATGACCCCAAACACACCGCCCAGGCAACTAAGGAGTGCTCCGTAAGAAGCATTTCAAGGTCTTGGAGTGGCCTAGCCAGTCTCCAGACCTCAACCCAATAGAAAATCTGTGGAGGGAGTTGAAAGTTAGTGTTGTCCGGTGACATCGCCAAAACATGACAGATCTAGAGAAGATCTGCATGGAAGAGTGGGCCAAAATACCTGTTACAGTGTGTGCAAACCTTGTCAAGAACTACAGGAAACTTTGACCTCTGTAATTGCCAACCGAGGTTATATTACAAAGTATTGAGTTAAACTTTTTGATTGTCCAAATATTTATTTTCCACAAGAATATACAAATAAATTGTTTAAAAATCATACAATGTGATTTCCTAGGTTTTTGTTTTCAGATTCTGTCTCTCACAGTTGAAGTGTACCTATGATGGAAATTACAGACCTCTCTCATCTTTTTAAGTGGGTCAACTTGCACAATTGGTGGCTGTCCAAATACTTTTTTGCCCCACTGTGTGTGTATATATATATATATATATATATATATATATATTGCATTGTAGATGTCCGCACTCACAGCTATATCACAGTCACCAGTGGGGTGCAACTCAAGGAGGCCTATATAAACTTCCACATATACCAGGTTATCTTCAAGACCCTACTGAGGGTCTCAAATAGAGGGCACTCACCAATCAGTTTCCATAGATAAAAAGATTTATTTAGACCATTGAAGTCATCACATACATGTCGACGTTTCGGCTTCGCAGAGCCTTTCTCAAGACCACCACAGGAGACATCTGTTCAGCACGCCAAAGAGCAGCATACTGACATCTGCCTCCTGGGCTTCCTTATATAGCATATAATCAATTACCTTAATGGTTTGATTACCTAATTACTGGAAGCAGCCATGTCCCAGTGTTCTATATCATCACTGGAACAGGTATACGTCTTAAGCATGAGTCACAACCAATACTTATATCATAGTCATAAATCCCTTATAAGGCTATCACAACATTAATTAATACCTATTGTGAAAATAAAGACCCATCGCAGACTTCCAGCACTTACATTTAGTCTGTTGTGTTCGCGTCCTGACCGGAAGCGCATCATATGCGCTCCACTGGTCACCGCTGTGCATTCCACTCATGTTGATAGTACTGGATTCGCGTCGTGACCGGAAGCGCATCATGTGCGCTCCACCGGTGAACACTATGCGTTCCATCACTCCTTCCGCCCAGGCGCACTTTGTGCGTCTCATGGTGGGAGAGATACAACATATCCATAGCATTAAAGTACATCATAATCGTCATACATAAGCTTATTGATCTACTAGTGACTGTATTATAGACACATTGGAACCGCTATCACATAGATTGCGGTCTCTTCAAATAGCTATACAGGGGAGCCCGTGAGACACTTCACACACTATCCCATTAAAGGTATTGTCGAATACTGTGACTGAGGCAACCTGCTGAAGGCCTAACAGTTATGTGTGTGCACTACGGGATAGTACGTATATTATGTATACATCCAATAAGCAAAGGGTTCTCATATTCACTAGTATAATATGAAAGCATAACAGAATCCATTTTGATTCTAGCTAGATGATATAGCAAATTCATCTTGAACTTTATACACACCCTGAGAGAAAAACAACTTTGTTGGCTGAGTATTGTTTCCAACTACGCACTTTCTAAAAGCTCATAGAGTACAGATGTAATTCCTAATATGGACACAGTTGAAGCTCACGAGTATCTTTGAGTATTCTTGACAATGGTCCTAATATTGCATAATAATATTGCATAATAATATTGCATAACAATATTATCTAACATTGTATTCCAGAAGAATGAAATCATATGGGAGGGATATACAAAAGGGGCGTTACTTTGTATTATATAAAACTCATTGTTGATACGTGTATGTTGTTGTTAAATGATTTGACACAGGACGAGAGAATGCTACCTCTCCCCTGTATACGGGCGTGGCCCTTTGAATAAATAATAATTGATTTTTATAAATCCATTTTCAATTCATTAATTTTACCTAACAACCCAAACAGCAACAAGATGGTTAATTTAGTTAATCCAAGAGAATTCAACAGATGGGGGCTCGCAATCGTTGGAACTATAGATCTCGATCTCTTCATCAAATTCTCAAAGGGGTGTGCCAGCCAGCCAGCAGCTGATGATGGAAGGAACATCCCAATTCATAACAGCACTGGTAAGTATAGAATACCATGGTATGTGCTGTATTCCAGTACATGCTGTTTCTATACCTGCCAGCTGTCTGTGTGATTGTATTTTCTATAATATGAGAATTATAAGTGGAGAGATTGACAAACTAGTAAAATAACCCAGGGACCTGTTTGTTGTTGCTTGTTTGTAAAATTAATACCAAAATTATGTCCAAATCGGTCGAAGGACCAAGTAACTCGGAAATGATGATTGACAGATGCTGTTGCATGTAAATAAGAATACCAAAATTAATTCAAAATTTGTATTTGGGCAAAGAAACAGTAACCGGGATTTTTTTTTCACTCTATGAATGATTGCGTGAATAAGTGCTTTGGACCAAGAGCCAAATAAAGTAAAAAGCACATAGATCACCTCCCCTTGTTAGTCAGCTACACGTGTGTAAGAAGGGTACATTAGAAAATAAATAGAGTGAACAACCCGAGGTTATAGGGATTATATGTATTTGAGTGTAACTATATATTGCAATACTGAGCTGCTAAGAGCTGCTGGTTGTTTTAACCATAAGAGGTGTTGTGATAACCATAACAAGGCATATTGCTTTATGATTGTAGTTGTGATAAGAGGATCTACTGCAGCTTCCCAGTTGACAGACGTGTCGCGTGTGTGAAAAAAATTGCAGGGATTGCAAATTTTTCCAGCGTATGGGAAGGGCAGGGAGGATTAACCCTAAGTGTGCATATCTTGTATGGAAGAAATATTCCATAGATGCACAAATTTTGTATAGTACTGTGACAAAGGGTACAGTATATGTTTTGCATTTCAATCATGCTGTATAATATTGGCCTGATCAACCAATACTAAGCGTATTTTGAAATCGGCAAAACTGTTGAAATCTGCAAGAAATTGAAGTTTGCAAACTATATTTAAATTTTTGTATTATGGTTTTGTGTGTGGGACATAATGTTCAGTTAAGTATATTCTCAGATCTGGGTCTAATGGAAACCTTATGTCTGTGATTGGCATGGTTACAAGTTTTGAAATAATAAGTTTTATATATATATATATATATATATATATATATATTTGTGAACGGAGGAAACAAAAGTTGATGTCCGTGTTCAAATGGCTTTTGGCAGATCTGTAGTTAAAAATATGTGTTTATCTAATGTTACTATTTAACTATGAAGTGAAGTTTCCATATGGTATTGTTTAATACGTAAATATTCTTTAATGCAATATATTGTGAGAAGGTCTGCCAGCAAATTAATGGCTGGATGCCGTGTGAGATTGTATTGAAATATAAAGAAAAAAAAAAAAAAAGTTTTTTTCTGTAAAATAAGCCTTCAGTTTCCAACGCTGTGTAGCACGGAGAGATAGTGGGCTGTGAAAGCGCAGAAACGTGCCCCCTCCTTTCCAGCAGCAGTGTAAGCCATGTCGCAGTAAAGAAAAAAAAAAAGGGTGTTCAGTGAGCTTTAATTTTTTTCATCTAACAAGATGGATCATAATAAGCATAAGTCAGTGGTTTCCCAATTTTTTTAATCATGTGGCCCTAGAATATCAGAATTCTTTTCACAACACCCCTAGAAAAAAAAATTTATTATTGAGAAATGTAAAAATAGATATTACATTAAGTAGATGGCGTTTATATGTCATCCTTAGAGTCAGTTGTGTGGTGAGGGAGATTTGCTTCTGTTTGGCCACATATTTTATGACTGGCAGCCACCAGCACTGGATAATTTGAATTGGTCCTGGACCACCAATCCAGGGCACCCCTGCAAATGTCCTAGGCACCCCAGGTAGCTACGGCACACAGTTTGGGAACCTCTGCATAAGCAATACTCTAGAAATGTTTGTTATACAAACTATCTACTCTAGTTTTAATATAAAAAGCTAATATCTTTACCAGATAACCTGTAGAAAATGCTGCCAATTTCTTTCTACAGCATAACTGTAATCAGAGAAAAAAAAAAAAAAAATCCCAGCAACAGATATGGGCTAGAGACGCGCTAACAGCGTTAAAGCTAACACATCTGCATCTGGCAGACAGTCAAGAAGACAACGCCCTATCTCTGGTGGGCTATACGGGGGAAAAGAGTTTTCAAGGCTGCAGAAGCAGCAGCTAAAATCATAGGGAAAGATAAAGGAATACGTATTCTTTAATGTATATGCTGTAAATCAAACATTGCGACAAGCAATTAATCACTACGATTCCAGTATTAACATACTTTTAGACAATTCTTCAAAGTTATTTGGAAGAAACCTAACGTAAAAGTTACAGTGTAAAATCATACTACATCACGGATTAGGTATTTCTAAAGATTCCAGGAAGAATAAAGTAGGAACAGATTAAGTTGGATGCATAGCATATCTATATATCACTTACCCTGGGTTCGTGAGGAAAAAAAAAAAAAAATATGCTTGCTAAAATCCATCTCATTGTATAGGCATCGATATAATACGTTGCAAAAGTTCTTAGTGGACTGCACAATATGCAGTGATGAACCAGGTTCCGTAGCCAGGAAGTGTGGGGATATAATCGTATACAAAAGCACAGATAAAAATAGGAGCGTTGTTAAATTTGTAAGTGATTTTTCAGTGAATATGTATATGTGCCAAGGCATCCATGGGATGGACACAGTCCAAGAAAAGTTTACTTGGAAGCACAGGAAGTGATGGGTGTGCATGAGAAACGTACAGTTTGTGTGGACTGGCCAGTCTGAATGATATGTTGAGATAAGTAAAGAAATGTAACCAGTATGTGGATGATATACCTTTGTGCTATAAATTATTTGAAGTATTGGTGTCAGATACTAAACAGTTGTGTTTTCTTACAGAAAAGACCACAAGGTGGCGCAAGACAAAAGTCAACAGTGTGCTGACATAGTTAACTACCTAGATCATTATTTGGCGCTAGGCCAAAGATAGTTAAAACCCTTAGAGGGTGGAGCCTTGGTATACATTTATTGATAGATAGATATGTATGACCAGATGATAAATCTCTAGATAAAGTAATTTTTTTTTGGAAATGCTATATGCATACATTCAAGTTCATAACCAAAGAAATTATAGAAGGTAATACAATATTACACTTTATCATAAATAAAACATTATGAATACACAGTCAGAGCCAAACCATCCACTTATGCATAAGCAAGAACATATATGTTTAATACTGAGTATATGTTTAATACTGAGGTTAAGCAGTAGATAGTATATGATGTGTACATTTTACCTCTGACAGTATACAACTTAGATATAAAATGCAATAGTGTAGCTTACAGAAGGATTTCAGATTTGAAGATATATCCCTTCACTCAATAGGGGATATATGAACCAACAGGGAAATTGTAACAAAAGATTTGTTCCATGAAAAATGTGTTTATTAGGACACATAAACTCACTGACATCCTACATAGATAAAGTGCATGGGTGAATCTGGACCAGTTAAAGTGACCGTGTGATAGATGTAAATCTCTCACCATATAATGGGATTGCGTTGGGCTAGCTTAAAGAAGCAACATGGGTCCGAGGCTGAAAATAGCCTAGGCACCACCACAGATGATTTATTCAGCGTATCAGTCCTTTTACTTACTTCACTGACCCTCGTCACCCGATTCCCCTGTCCAAGAACCTATCCTGGTAGGGTTTCCTCTGGTGGCACAGTGATGCCCAGCTCAGAGTGTTTCCTGCTGATGAGTCACAGGATCCACCACAACTTAGATACAGCTGCATACTTGTCTTCCTCACCCCCAAAAGTGGGGAGTATAAGGAATATAATGTGGATGAGTAAGACAATTATAATGATTACATCGCATTTTACATTGCATTTAAAGGAATTGAAAAAAAAAAACCAAACAAACTGATTAACAGGAGAATAATTTCTTGAGCATCCATAGGGGATAATGGGATGGTGAATTAGTGAATTAGTATTATTAATAATAAAGTGTTGTTGCCAATTTTCATTAAGGGGAAATGTCATGAAATAGATTCACAAGCTTTCTATAGTGGGATGAAGTTTAATGGAGAAGTGTACATTGTGTTTTGGCATGGGACCAAAATAATTTATGTGATAATAAGAGGGATCGTGATGGTGATAAAGAAAGCTATAGCATGTTTACTGCAGATGATTGGGTTGATTAAAAACAACATTGTTTTAATACAACATAGTTTAATGCAAAAATAAGGAACTATAGTATGTGTAACAGGTGTTAAGGGGTTTTTGAGAGATGAATAATAAGGCCTGAGGTGTGAGCTATTGTTTCAAAAGACAGTAAAGTTTCTTTACTGATAGAAAGAGTTTATAGGAGTTTGAAAAATATTTTGTGTTTAATATGTGTAATGTTGAGACTAAAAAGTCATAATGTGACAAGGAAAGTTTAAAGAATTAAGCATTATTAATCTACAAAAGAGACAGGAAAGGCAGAATTTGAATCATGGCATGGTCCAATCGTTGGTTCAATAGTGGTAGAATTACACCTAAGCCTCTGCTTTGTCTCTCTTCTATATCATTTTTTGTTATTCTTTTTGGAATCCAGCAAAGATATGTTATCCAGCAAAGATATATTATCCGGAGACTGATTCAAAACTACTAAATGATTTGACGATTCAAATGTGTCACACAAATTATTTAAACAGTTACAAGAATATCAAAAGCTGCAAGAACCTTGGAAAGATATTTAACCAACACGAAAACACACAGTCCGGCACAGGACAATCACTAAAGAGAGTGAAGACGGTGTTATGGTGAGAAGTTGCTTATGTTTTGGTTCCATTACAGATCGCATAGGATGGTCCTTGGCAAGTACCGCTGACTCTGATACAGCCGTTGCAAAGGCTGCAGAAGAAGGACACCTAGATCCATGAGCTTGCAATGAAATGAAAAGGTCAGAGACCAGAGCTTAAAGGAACCTAACACTAAAAACAATTGTATGGAGATACAATACAGAGACTGTTACTACTGTTACTACCACAGAGTTGTATTTGAATGAACCCTTCAATCAACATAGAGATGATTATGATCATTGATAATAGACTATGTGCTTATAAGCTAATATCCTACAGAACTTTTAACATTTCTGAAAGTATACGGGAGCGACGTTATTTATAACAGCATTAGGACTTAATTTATTTATTTTTCTTTGAAGAGAGAGCGAGCAAACGTGTGGTGTAGGTATGAGTACTCATCCATTATTGTGGATGGGAATTATTTCAATAAGACCCTTCCTTCCTCTTTTCTTTTCTAAGCAGGAAATCCAGAGGGATTTATGACTGGTGTAACGAACACACACTTTGAAAAACGTGGTTGTGAGTATTATACTCCACTTGAAGACAGATGTATAGATTAATGCATGGATAATTTAAATAATTTAGGATATTATTCTGAGGAGTATCCAGTACAGCAATACCATTAATTGTTGGAAAGATTTTAAGTACTGCAGCTATATAAATTGTATTGCTAATCATTATTTAAGACTATAATAGCAGGCCAAAGTTCTCTATGCAATTTACATTTGATGTGATTACCAAAACTTTATAGAGTCGTGATAATAGTGAAACACGGTACATGTGTATAGATACAATAGTATCTCAAGAAAGAACCACCACTGGTGATAATATTAGCTACACATATCGGGTGTATTTCAGTTAGTGGAAATAAAATAGGTCAATAATACAAAAAAAAAAATGATCTTATGTGATAGAAAAGGGTGATTTAAGGGAATGTGAAAGGATTGTTACAATATACTAACCTAAGGTTTCTAGATGTGCTAGATGTAATGAGTTAGGTATATATATAGTAATGGTTACATATGATGTTCATTAAAGTTTATGATTTAATAAATGTATTTTACTAGGAGTAGATTCAAAGGTTAAAAGAAGATATCATACATAACGGGGAATGGTAGTTGTCACCATGTCCTTAGGATATGATATATAATTGGTTACCTATTAATTCTAAAAATGTTTGTTAGTTAAGAAGATTGATTTAGCAATTTTATACAAAAACACATAATAACTTGAGAAAAGTTTTCTTGCAGGATGAACTATTCCTAAAAAGAGTAATTGACTCAGTAATCAGGAAACATGTTCCTGCCACCAGAGTATCAATAAAACCTCGAAGTGGTAAAGGTGGCTAATAGGTTCTCCTATGGCTAATGAAGTCGTATGATTAATCAACTGGAAGTTGACGTTTTATTTTAATTAAATTATTGATAACATGATTGATCTTTATGATATGATATTCCAGAACTGTGGACATTTGTGATGATTCCAGGACATTGGACATGAACTATTACGATACCATATTGTTCTACAGTTTTTTTTTTTAATACCACAAATTGGAGGATATTGTTGATTTCCGGAAACAGCACTTTGAGCTCACTGCTGTGCTTATTTGACCAAAGACATTACGGATCCTGATACATGTAATGCCAAGTATATAAAGGAGGTCCATGATATAAAAGAACTTTAACCAAGGCATTATGATATGGACTGGAAAAGATAAATGTTTAAATCCTAGTATTCAATTTTCAGGATTAGGAAAATGTTTTTTTAAGTATATTGTATGTGATTGTATGTGATGATGTATTCTGTGATGAGGTTTATTCTTTGGTAACCCCGATGTGATTATAGACATTCATTTGATGTTCACCGCATACAGGTGCGGCCTATGTTGTATTTAGAAGGCTACTGTCAAACGCAGAATAGCAATACTACATGAAATGATTATTAGCTAACTATACGTTCCCAGAAATTCTCCTGAGATGACAGGGCACATGGATAATGTCCCTGATCAAAGGGTGGAGCTGTCGAATACTGTGACTGAGGCAACCTGCTGAAGGCCTAACAGTTATGTGTGTGCACTACGGGATAGTACGTATATTATGTATACATCCAATAAGCAAAGGGTTCTCATATTCACTAGTATAATATGAAAGCATAACAGAATCCATTTTGATTCTAGCTAGATGATATAGCAAATTCATCTTGAACTTTATACACACCCTGAGAGAAAAACAACTTTGTTGGCTGAGTATTGTTTCCAACTACGCACTTTCTAAAAGCTCATAGAGTACAGATGTAATTCCTAATATGGACACAGTTGAAGCTCACGAGTATCTTTGAGTATTCTTGACAATGGTCCTAATATTGCATAATAATATTGCATAATAATATTGCATAACAATATTATCTAACATTGTATTCCAGAAGAATGAAATCATATGGGAGGGATATACAAAAGGGGCGTTACTTTGTATTATATAAAACTCATTGTTGATACGAGTATGTTGTTGTTAAATGATTTGACACAGGACGAGAGAATGCTACCTCTCCCCTGTATACGGGCGTGGCCCTTTGAATAAATAATAATTGATTTTTATAAATCCATTTTCAATTCATTAATTTTACCTAACAACCCAAACAGCAACAAGATGGTTAATTTAGTTAATCCAAGAGAATTCAACAGTATATACACACAAATGTACATGTGCATCTAAAAACATGTCATGCTAGTGCACAACAATGAATACATGCATAAAGAAAAAAGAAAAAAGAAAAAAGAAAAACTACATGTGATTATAAAGAATATACACCATAAAACATTAAAATTGCATAGGGAGAGTCATTATTGTTTCTATTTATTACTCAATTATTCTTGTGTATTTAATGGATCAAGTACTATAACTGGTTTTTGGTACCTTTGTCAAGCACCCGCTTTTAAGGATGAACTTTGGCTGTTTGGTGAAAATTTTGCTGATGTGTATAAATTTTTTCTAACCCAGGATATCTGATCTCCATGCCTGGCAGATATACTGACATAATAGATCACACAAGTTGTGTTATTTTTTAGTGTTTTGCATAGTGGACACTTCTTGCGTTTGTCCATACTTGTACCAGATCAGAGCAATAGAATTGTATATAAAATATTCTTTCTGTTGTAATTTGACTCTAGCTCTATGATGACGCAGACAGGGGTCAATGTATTTGACGAGGATCTATTGAGAGCAGCAGAAACCAATTTTTTATCTCTCACTGACGATGATGCAGAGAAGATATACTTTGATCAGATTGAGTTTTCAGAATTACCTGCTGAAACAGCACCTGACTTGTACACTAAATTACTAAGGATGAGAAAACGTGAAACAGATTTGGTCCTACACGGCCAATTTCTCAGCGAATATCATCGCTCTAAAAAAATCCCCAGGGGTTTTAGGGTACAAAATGTGCCCACTCTTGGTAGGAACAACCCAGCATTTTTTGCAAAATGGTGTTCTGTCCTCAATAAATGCTCGTCAGATCTGATCCTTCTCGTTATTGAAGAGGTTACCAATGAATTGATAAAATTACGGTCAGAGATTGAAACCTTTAAGAGTCTACATTTGAAAAATTTGGTTAATGATAAAACAGAACTCTGGATAGATAGAGTAAAGGGACAAATAGATTCTTACCAACAGGAATTATTACAATTTAAACGGAAGAAATTTGAGACAGTTAATATGGATTACAAACTGCACACAGTCTACAGATGGTTAACGAGTAATTCAAATGAGGGTCAGACCAGACGTCCATTTAGGTATCGTAGACAGAGACCTTTCAGTCAAGAAGGTAGCTCTCCAGTACAAACATAATCGGAAGGTGAAACTACAGATTCAAATGACACCAGACAGGAACGTTTTTTAGAGACAGGGACGTATCTATATCCATCTTTCCGAAGAGGAGGCGCCCGAGGAACTCGCAGAGGCGGGGTGGTAAACACAAGAAGAAGGGGTCGGCGACCCCGGACCTAAGTTCTATATTTAACTTATCTTCACACACTCTAAGTACAGCTGAATCATCAGTACTGTCTCTTGGCCTATCCTTTGTCCCCACCATTACACACAATCCATTTGATTGGATGATTGATAATTATCATCTGGGGCGAAAGCTACGACTAAGAGAACAATTTGGTAATAAGAATGACCATATTGAGCCAGTTGTATGTAAAAAACCTAGCTACTATGATCCAATATCACATAATGCTAGCATTAAAACATTTACACGTATAACAGAAGCAGATATGGTGGCTAGTGCTGATGCGAAGCCTCAATATTTTAATTTATCAGTTGAACAGAGAAGTGCATTGAAATCTCTGAAGGATAACAAGAATATTGTTATACGCCCCGCAGATAAAGGCGGGGCGGTGGTTATCCAGGATTGGACTCAATATGACAGAGAGATTAGACACCAATTGGCGGACAAACTCACATATGTCAAATTGAAAACCAACCCGACCCAGATGTACAAAAAAACTATTGATGAGGTCATTGATCTAGGCCTCCAAGGGGGATGGGTTGATGACACGGTAGCGGAATTTCTTAAGGTTGAACACCCTGTTGTACCAATACTATATACACTGCCGAAGGTCCATAAACGAATGGACAATCCTCCAGGTCGGCCGATTGTATCGGCAAAGGGGTCCCTTCTACAACCACTCGCTATTTATGTTGATCAATTCTTACAGCCTCTAGTGTGTAATACAATGAGTTATATACGTGATACTACTGATTTTTTGGCAAAAGTTAGAGATATTGAATAAACCGGAATCTGATGTATGGTTGGTGACCCTCGATGTACAATCACTGTACACGGTAATCCCACATCATGAGGGTATTGATGCAATCAGACAACAACTTGTGGAGGCTCAGCATATAAAACCACCTATAGAATTCCTGATTAATCTTATTGAGTTGGTCCTCAAACAAAATTATTTCATGTATGGTGTAGATTATTATGCTCAAACGCAGGGGACAGCCATGGGTTCAAACTTGGCGCCAGCTTAAGTCGAGCGTAAATATATATTTTCACAATATGGACATAGATTGCTAAGATATATGAGGTTTATTGACGATATCTTTTTGCTCTGGTCGGGTACTAGGGACGAGCTGGTAGCTATGATTGATAACCTCAATGGTATTGAGGGACCTATCAGATTTACATATATGATTGATCTAACTACAGTAACTTTTCTTGATGTTACGCTATGGCGGAATGGTACAAAGCTGGATACTACGCTATTCCGCAAAGCAACGGATCGCAATACCATCTTACAGGCTACAAGCCAGCTTCCACCTATGCTCAAGGAAAGCTTGCCAATATCCCAATTCCTTCGTGTACTGAGGATAAACTCCACAGATGAACTTGCTGAAATACAAATAGAGGAGATGAAATCCAGGTTCTTACAGAGAGGGTACTCACTCACAACATTGAATAGATGTATCAAAAAAGCACACTATCGCTTGAAACATCCGATTGACAAAGTTGTGAAATCAAAGAAGGACAATCGAGTTGTGCATGTTAGCACAAATGATCACACCTCATGCACAGCGAGAAACATCTACGGTCAGCATTGGCCACTACTGACTACTGATTCTCAGCTAGGTTTTTGTGTACCAAACCTCCAATGAGTGCATACCGGAGGGGACCCAACCTACGTAAATTGCTGATGCGCCCAACTATGCAGCCGACACATGTGCCTACGCAATGGCTAAGGTCTGGTAGGACAGGTTGTTTCAAGTGCAAAGGATGTACCACATGCAATTCGATGTTGAGTGGTAAGGAATTCCGACATCCACACAACGGTACGAAAATCCGAATCCAATATAATCTATCTTGTATGAGTGCCTTTGTCATCTACGTGATAATATGCCCATGTGGTCTCTATTATACGGGTATGACGAGTAGAGCATTTAGGGATAGAATGGCAAATCATCGTTACTCGATCAGAGCTGCGATCCAGACAAATGAAACTGACAAACCCGTTGCTAAACATTTTCTTCTTCACAACCACCAGGTCTCATCTTTACGTTGTATGATCATAGATCAGGTACCAGAACTGACAAGAGGTGGTGATAGGCAGGGCCGGTGCTAGGGTGTTCGGCGCCCCCCTGCAAACTATAAATTTGCGCCCTCCCATATTCGCGCCGGGAAAAGGGGTCTGGGCTCACAAGTAAGGGGCATGGCCACACAATAGTACCCCCATTTAAAATTACGCCACAATGTAGCACAATCTTATTCCTCTTATACATAATGCCTCACCCGTAGTAGTAGCGTCATATGTAATGCACCCCAGTAGTAGTAGCAGCATCCTTATACATAATGCCCCCCAGTAGTAGTAGTATCCTTATACATAATGCCCCCCAGTAGTAGTAGTATCCTTATACATAATGCCCCCCAGTAGTAGTAGTATCCTTATACATAATGCCCCCCAGTAGTAGTAGTATCCTTATACATAATGCCCCCCCAGTAGTAGTAGCATCCTTATATGTAGTGCGCCCCAGTAGTAGACGCGTCCTTATACGTAGTGCACCCCCAGTAGTAGAAGCGTCCTTATACGTAATTCCCCCCTAGTAGTAGTATCGTCCTTATACGTAATGGCCCCCCCAGTAGTAGCGTTGTTTCACAAAATGCCCCCCCAGTAGTAGTAGTGTCCTTACATGTAATGCCCCCCCCCCAGTAATAGCGTCATTATACGTAATGCCCCCCCAGTACTACCATCCATAAAGTGCGCGTACACAGACATACCTCACACACACACACACACACACACACAATTCACACATATATACACACACATACACACCCACCATATACACACACACACCGTATGCACACACACACACACACACACACCATATACACACACACACCGTATGCACACACACACACACACACACACACACCATATACACACACACACACTTCTCTCTCACCCTCTACTTACCTAAGCCAGTCTCCCTCGGTACAGCAGCCTGGTCCGTGTAGCCCCGTCCCCTTCTGGACCATTTAGCTCCGCCCCTTCCATCCCGTTTAGCTCCGCCCCCTCCCGTCCCGTACACAGCCGCTGCCACACAGGTGAGGGGAGGTGAGGGGAGGGAGGAGGCTTTTCACGCTGCAGGCTCCGCTGCCAGTGACTGTCACAGTCATACAGTGACAGTGACAGACACAGCAGCAGCAGCAGCAGGGGGGCCAGGACGGCGCAGCAGGGAAGGAATGCAGAGCAGGGGGAGCGCCTCTCCGTCCCAGCGCCTCCCTGCACTGCATCCCTTTGCTGAGCGGGTAGCGCCGGGCCTGGTGATAGGGTCCTAGCGTTAAAAAGACTTGAATCACGATGGATATACAGACTGGACACCATCACACCTCGTGGACTCAATGAAAATAATCCACTGAAGATCTTTATACATTAGACGGGGATCTGTTTTGATCCTGATATAGTCTGAGCAAGAGGTGTCATATTAAATACACAAGAATAATTGAGTAATAAATAGAAACAATAATGACTCTCCCTGTGCAATTTTAATGTTTTATGGTGTATATTCTTTATAATCACATGTAGTTTTTCTTTTTTCTTTATGAATGTATTCATTGTTGTGCACTAGCATGACATGTTTTTTGATGCACATGTATATTTGTGTGAATATACCTTTAATGGGATAGTGTGTGAAGTGTCTCACGGGCTCCCCTGTATAGCTATTTGATGAGACCACAATCTATGTGATAGCGGTTCCAATGTGTCTATAATATAGTCACTAGTAGATCAATAAGCTTATATATGACGATTATGATGTACTTTAAGGCTATGGATATGTTGTATCTCTCCCACCATGAGACACACAAAGTGCGCCTGGGCGGAAGGAGTGATGGAATGCATAGTGTTCACCGGTGGAGCGCACATGACGCGCTTCCGGTCACAACGCGAATCCAGTACTATCAACATGAGTGGAACGCACAGCGGTGACCAGTGGAGCGCATATGGGCCCTCATTCCGAGTTGTTCGCTCGCAAGCTGCTTTTAGCAGATTTACTCACGCTAAGCCGCCGCCTACTGGGAGTGAATCTTAGCTTCTTAAAATTGCGAACGACGTATTCGCAATATTGCGATTACACCTCTCTTAGCAGTTTCTGAGTAGCTCCAGACTTACTCGGCATCTGCGATTAGTTCAGTGCTTGTCGTTCCTGGTTTGACGTCACAAACACACCCAGCGTTCGCCCTGACACTCCTCCGTTTCTCCAGCCACTCCCGCGTTTTTCCCAGAAACGGTAGCGTTTTTTCACACACTCCCATAAAACGGCCTGTTTCCGCCCAGTAACACCCACTTCCTGTCAATCACACAACGATCACCAGAACGATGAAAAAGCCGTGAGTAAAATTCCCAACTGCATAGCAAATTTACTTGGCGCAGTCGCACTGCGGACATTGCGCATGCGCACTAAGCGGAAAATCGCTGCGATGCGAAAAAAATTACCGAGCGAACAACTCGGAATGACCCCCCTGATGCGCTTCCGGTCAGGACGCGAACACAGCAGACTAAATGTAAGTGCTGGAAGTCTGCGATGGGTCTTTATTTTCACAATAGGTATTAATTAATGTTGTGATAGCCTTATAAGGGATTTATGACTATGATATAAGTATTGGTTGTGATTCATGCTTAAGACGTATACCTGTTCCAGTGATGATATAGAACACTGGGACATGGCTGCTTCCGGTAATTAGGTAATCAAACCATTAAGGTAATTGATTATGTGCTATATAAGGGAGCCCGGGAGGCAGATGTCAGTATGCTGCTCTTTGGCGTGCTGAACAGATGTCTCCTGTGGTGGTCTTGAGAAAGGCTCTGCGAAGCCGAAACGTCGACCTGTATGTGATGACTTCAATGGTCTAAATAAATCTTTTTATCTATGGAAACTGATTGGTGAGTGCCCTCTATTTGAGACCCTCAGTAGGGTCTTGAAGATAACCTGGTATATATATATATATATATATACACTGCTCAAAAAAATAAAGGGAACACTAAAATAACACATCCTAGATCTGAATGAATGAAATATTCTTATTAAATACTTTGTTCTTTACATAGTTGAATGTGCTGACATCAGAATCACACAAAAATTATCAATGGAAATCACATTTATTAACCCATGGAGGTCTGGATTTGGAGTCACCCTCAAAATTAAAGTGAAAAAACACACTACAGGCTGATCCAACTTTGATGTAATGTCCTTAAAACAAGTCAAAATGAGGCTCAGTAGTGTGTGTGGCCTCCACGTGCCTGTATGACCTCCCTACAATGCCTGGGCATGCTCCTGATGAGATGGCGGATGGTCTCCTGAGGGATCTCCTCCCAGACCTGGACTAAAGCATCTGCCAACTCATGGACAGTCTGTGGTGCAACGTAGCGATGGTGGATGGAGCGAGACATGATGTCCCAGATGTGCTCAATTGGATTCAGGTCTGGGTAACGGGCGGGCCAGTCCATAGCATCAATGCCTTCGTCTTGCAGGAACTACTGACACACTCCAGCCACATGAGGTCTAGTATTGTCTTGCATTAGGAGGAACCCAGGGCCAACCGCACCAGCATGTGGTCTCACAAGTGGTCTGAGGATCTCATCTCGGTACCTAATGACAGTCAGGCTACCTCTGGCGAGCACATGGAGGGCTGTGCGGCCCCCAAAGAAATGCCACCCCACACCATTACTGACCCACTGCCAAACCGGTCATGCTGGAGGATGTTGCAGGCAGCAGAACGTTCTCCTTGGCGTCTCCAGACTCTGTCACGTCTGTCACATGTGCTCAGTAAGAACCTGCTTTCATCTGTGAAGAGCACAGGGCACCAGTGGCAAATTTGCCAATCTTGGTGTTCTCTGGCAAATGCCAAACGTCCTGTACGGTGTTGGGCTGAAAGCACAACCCCCATCTGTGGACGTCAGGCCCTCATACCACCCTCATGGAGTCTGTTTCTGATCGTTTGAGTAGACACATGCACATTTGTGGCTTGCTGGAGGTCATTTTGCAGGGCTCTGGCAGTGCTCCTCCTGTTCCTCCTTGCACAAAGGCGGAGGTAGCGGTCCTGCTGCTGGGTTGTTGCCCTCGTACGGCCTCCTCCATGTCTCCTGATGTACTGGCCGGTCTCCTGGTAGCACCTCCATGCTCTGGATACTACGCTGACAGACACAGCAAACCTTCTTGCTACAGCTCGCATTGATGTGCCATCCTGGATGAGCTGCACTACCTGAGCCACTTGTGTGGGTTGTAGGGAGGTCATACAGGCACGTGGAGGCCACACACACTACTGAGCCTCATTTTGACTTGTTTTAAGGACATTACATCAAAGTTGGATCAGCCTGTAGTGTGTTTTTCCACTTTAATTTTGAGGGTGACTCCAAATCCAGACCTCCATGGGTTAATAAATATGATTTCCATTGATAATTTTTGTGTGATTTTGTTGTCAGCACATTCAACTATGTAAAGAACAAAGTATTTAATAAGAATATTTCATTCATTCAGATCTAGGATGTGTTATTTTAGTGTTCCCTTTATTTTTTTGAGCAGTGTATATATATATATATATAGAAGAACAAATCCGGCACGCCACAGATTAGCTGGAACCTCCACAGTTAACTTGCCTTGGGTGCCCTCCTGGGGTATAGCAACCCCCTATATATGGACCAGAAAAAACGAGGCGGCACTCAAAGATTTGAATCAGGAAAACTTTAGTGCACACAAACTAGTGCAACACATCAACGTTTCGGGGTGTTCTGCCCCATCATCAGGATAACCGGTGTAAGTGAACACAAATATTTATACTCACCAGCTCCACCGTTCCCGCTCGCTGCCGGACGCTGTCCCGGGACTCCTCGACACTTCTGGCGAGACTCCGCGGAAGTGACGTAACCACAGGTCCCAGCGCCAGGGGCAGGCTAAGGGTATGTTTATTCTGCACCTTGCTTCCTTGTTCAATCACGTGACTTGTAATGTATTGTGAAGTTACTATGGTAACACGTCCTGTGTTCCCCTTCCTTAGCCTGCCCCTGGCGCTGGGACCTGTGGTTACGTCACTTCTGCGGAGTCTCGAAATCTTGGAGTGCCACCTCGTTTTTTCTGGTCCATATATATATATATACATATATATATATATATATATATATATGGTTCAGAAATGCCCGGCACTCTAAAATACGTTGTAAATCCGGGTGCCCTCCGCAGCAAATGGTGCATCAAACAGAAGGAAATAAGGCAGCGGCACTCCGTAATTGAAAAATCAAACGTGTAATAAATCAAAACATAACAAACAGTGGTCACGGAAAACCAACGTTTCGGGGTCCTTAAACCCCTTTGTCAAGGCGTGAACAGTGTGAGAAATAAACCCTCTTACCAAGACAAAAAAAGAGATGTGAGTCACATGGTGCTGGTGAGCAAATTAATGTGAAAGACTGGGTGTAATAAAAGCAAAAGGTGCTTGTGAAAACTAACCGTGAATGTAAGAAAGACATGGAATGGAAAGAAAAAGTGAAAAGAGAATGGTGCACCTGGTAAACTGGTGTGTGAAACTGGAGAAAAAGTGGGAAGAAAAGTGGAAAAGAAAAAAGAAAAGCGATATTGGCAAAAAAATCTGTGTGGATAAACAGAAGATCAAGACCTTTTTTGTCTTGGTCCACTTGGGATCACTCTCTTCCCCTGTCCCTTTTCCCGTCCCTTCCCGTTCCCCGTCCCTCTTCCTCTCCCTTCCCTTTCTTGCCCGTTCCTTTCCTTCATTCCCCCCCTTCCCCTCCCCCCTCCCCCCTCCCCCCTCCTCCTCCGGTTTTTCGTCCCCCTTGTAGTGTTCATTCATTTCTTTACACATCCTTCTAGGACATTCACTGACCACAGATCAGAACCCCCCAGACTTCTGACTGCATAGTTTCCTTCACATCTTGCTACATTCTTTACATTTGTCCGACCCTGCCAGTGCCGCCCACTCTGTCCACACCTTTGAGGTGCATTTTCACACTAGCAGACTACCCCATGCAGCACTCATATCTTCATGACAACACTTGTTCTTTACATTTGACTATACTACACCCAGCTTTCCCACTGTGCTTGTATTGCACTTTGTGCTTTCATTGTACACTGATCTATACCAGGTCTTTATCTGTCACACTTTTATTTTCTGCAGGGCTGACGCAGGTGTATTGGGAAGCGCCGCTGGTTGTCATGGCAACACGTCACAGACCCGGCATCACGTCACTTCCTGGAGACGCTGGAGGTCTTCCGGCGGCCCCCGCGATTGACGGTGTCTGGCCCTCCTCTCCTTCACGTGCGGGATTCACCAGGTGCTTTATAGGTAAGAGGGTTTATTTCTCACACTGTTCACGCCTTGACAAAGGGGTTTAAGGACCCCGAAAACGTTGGTTTTCCGTGACCACTGTTTGTTATGTTTTGATTTATTACACATTTGATTTTTCAATTGACGGAGTGCTGCTGCCTTATTTCCTTCTATATATATATATATATATATATATATATATATATGTGTGCGGAAATCTGGCACTAGCTCTCCTTACTGGATATTAGTAATGGCTCCGGTGCCCTCCAGGGGTTCTGCGTCCCAGTATAAACAAGCGGAAATGGCGTCACTCGGAGACTTGTATAGAACTTTGAAAATGCTCTTTAATTCAACGTTTCGGGCTCCAGCCCGTCGTCAGGAATAAAAAACAATGTGTATGACAACCGTGCTTATATACCCACCCCAACATTAAATAATTACCTGATCGGTTGCATCTGGGCACCCTCCCACCGGCGTCTCTTCAGCGTGTCCAGGCCTCAGAAACCCCCGGCCGTCTCAGCGGTGACGTCATGAGCGGGCGTCTGCCTTCAGCCGCCTATCAGAGTGCCTGGCTGTCCGTTGCCACGGCAACCCGAACGGCTGCTATTGGGCTATCAACTCCCTGCTCTGGTCTCCACAGATCGCATCATGGGTTCCCCATCTCGTCCCTGCTGGTGACGTCATGGGGGGGCTCGTCCACTACAACCAATCAAGTTACACCACATCATAATGTTCCAGTAACCTAGGAACAAATCAACAAACATTTAAAAACATTAAAAACAAATGTGCAGAACAGATCCTTGCCTAGTTAAATTACTAACCTATTCTAATTACTAAGGTTAAAGCTAAATGAAGAAGCAGAAGCTTCGTAAAATTTGCTGCATTGATTCCTCTAACAGCCATTAAACAAGAGAATTAATGCTGGTTAGTTTAGCGACTACAAGAAGCATTGCAAGCCTAGAGAATCATTTAGCCCCCTAGGTGATAGGGTCTCTAATACATGTATCCATTTACTTTCTAGCTGGAGTAGCTTTTTCTTCCTATTACCCCCTCTCGAATTCACTGGTACGTGATCAATCAACTTTATTCTGATGCTGGCCATGCTATGTTTGGCCTCAGCGCAGTGTCGTGCCACTGGTTGTTCACTGGTCCCGGACTCAAGTGCTGCTATGATAGCAGATCGATGCCCGGCCATTCTTTCCCTGAACTGCCTTTCTGTCTTGCCCACGTAGCTAAGGCCACATGGGCAAGACAGAATGTAAATGACATATTTGGTGGTACACGTGAGGGCATGTCGTATTTTACATTTTTTCCCTGAGTACGGATGGACAAAGGTGTCACCCGGTATGAGGGATCTGCATGTGGTGCACCCCAAGCAGCGGTAGCACCCGCTTTTTGACTAAGGAAATGTGATACTGAGACTTATTTATTGAGTTAAGTGATATCCCTTTTTACTAGCAGATCACCTAGGTTGCGGCCACGTGTATAACAAGGAAGAAGCCTAGTACCAGTTAGAGCTGGTAAGTTTTTATCCGTGTTAATAATGGGCCAAAATTTCTTGGTGTATTGTTTAGTAAACTTACTTTTGGTATTAAATCTATTGACCCATGGTAAAAACTGCTTACTGTTGTCTTTAATTCCACTTGTGTGTAATGTGTCATGTCTAGGGATACTGAGCACTTTATCTCTCGTTTTCTCTAGCAATCTGCGTGGGCACCCCCTTTCTTGGAATTTATTTAAAATTTCTTCCATGGCCTGTACTGTTTGTAAGGGATCACTGGTGATTCTCCTTACTCTTAACATCTGAGAATAAGGTAACCCGCCACGTAAAGGTTGTGGGTGAAAACTATCATGCATCAGAATGGTGTTTCTGTCCGTTTCTTTTATATACATAGTCGTGTTTATACCCTCAACCGTCAATGTGATGTTAACATCTAGAAAATGGACTGTGTTAGGAGAAATAGTATAAGTCAGTTGTACATCATGTCCAGTTGCATTGTGACTATTAATTAAATCTGTCAATTGCGTCTCAGTACCTGTCCAGAAAATCAAGAGGTCATCTATGTACCGCAAATATAACCTAAGATGCCTGCAGTTCAGAAACATTTCTTTTTCCACCATGATCATGTAGGCATTGGCGTACGATGGGGCCACATTGGACCCCATCGCACACCCCGCCACTTGTAGGTAAAATTTGGAATCATACATAAAGTAGTTTTTGGTCAACACCAAATTTAGCAATTCCATAAAGAATTCTAGTGGTGGGCCTTTGTAGGCTTTGCTGTTAGTTAGTAACGTCTCAACAGCCTGCAGTCCCATATTGTGTGGAATACAGGTATACAGGCTGCTGACGTCCGCACTGCACAGCAGCATACCTGCAGGCAATGGACCCAAATTTTCAATTTTTATCAATAACGATGTAGTATCTTTAAGGTATGACTCTGCCTGTTGGACACACGGATTAAGTAATGAGTCTAGATACACCGCTATTGGTTGAAATAAAGAACCCCTGGCAGAGATGATTGGTCTGCCAGGGGGTCTCACAAGACTCTTGTGGATCTTGGGGACTGTGTAAAAAGCTGGCGCTACTGGAAACTCTACCATCAGAGCCTGCTTCAATTCTGTAGAAATATAACCTTTAGAAACCGCTGCATTTAGTACTTTATCAAGCATTTGTTTATATTCAAACGTAGGGTCCTTAGCTAGTAATGCATACGTGCGGGTATCGGCTAGCTGTCTATGGCATTCAAGGTCATAGTCCTGTAGGGCTTGTACTACAACAGCACCGCCCTTGTCTGCTGTTCTTATTACTATGTCCGTACGTGGACGTAAGGATGTGATGGTGTGGTGTTCCGCCTCTGTAAGGTTGTTCCGAAAAGGCATATCACTTGATGTTACTGTGCCCAGTTGGTCCATGAGTCTTGTGAAAGTCTTGAGTGAAGGACTGTTACTTATTGGATCAAATTGTGTCCTTGGCTGGATTTTTCTTAACTTCTCCGGTACCTCACTGTTCCGTTCTTTTTCAATGGCCAGTTTGGAATCCTTGAAGTGTTCCTTCAATCTAAGTGAGTGGTTTAATTTGTAAGTGTCAATTTTCCATTGAAAACTTTCGAAACTTGTGGTCGGTACAAAGGATAAACCCCTTGAAAGGATGGATGTTTCAAACCTCTGACGTTAAGGGGGTAGGTGAAAGGTTGAATACTTTTTCTATTTTCTCTTGGGAGGCCTGCCTTTTGTACTGCCTCTCGTTTTGTCGCCCCCTCCGCGTCCTTTTGTTGCTGGACCTTTGATAGCCGCTCGGGTTTTAACCCCTAAAGGGTGTTTCTGGGTAGAGGAAGTAGTTGCTTGTGGCTCCGATTCACTTGCAGAGGTGCTGGTATCATTACGAGTATGCCTTTCCCTATATGGGCGTCTGGAGCGGAATGTAGGTCTGTTTCCAGCTGAATTATTGGTGGAATTTAGCTAGGAATAAACTTGATGTTTCTGGTAGTCCTGTTGATCCTTTTTATATTTTTCTTTTTTGAACTTTATCAAATCTTGTTTATGTTGTTCTACCTGGCTGGTTAATTTGATAAGCCAGTTGCCTTCTGTAACCCGCTCCAGTTTTTCTTTATGAAATTGTTCAAAAGCTTGTATGTTATCTTTAGTTATATGTAGTTCCCTAGTGGATTCTTCAATTACTGCTAGTATTAGGTCCATGGAACACTTGTTCAGTATTGAGATCCACTTACGGCAGAATGGTACCGAGTACCTGCCGATGGTCGTCATATTGCGTACCCTGAAGCCCCTTGGGATAAGTTTTTCCCTGTAGTATTCTGATAAAGTGATACCATGGTAGTAGAAATCTACTTCTTGCTTTTTTAAATTAAACAGATCCTGAAATAAGTCCGCGTGGGTTTGACTGCTGGTGTCGTCTGAAAATTTTGCAGTATAGAGGATAGCCTCCGCTTCTGAATCCGTGAATTTTAGGAAGCTTCTGCTTCTTCATATAGCTTTAACCTTAGTAATTAGAATAGGTTAGTAATTTAACTAGGCAAGGATCTGTTCTGCACATTTGTTTTTAATGTTTTTAAATGTTTGTTGATTTGTTCCTAGGTTACGGGAACATTATGATGTGGTGTAACTTGATTGGTTGTAATGGACGAGCCCCCCCGATGACGTCACCAGCAGGGGCGAGATGGGGAACCCATGATGCGATCTGTGGAGACCAGAGCAGGGAGTTGATAGCCCAATAGCAGCCGTTCGGGTTGCCGTGGCAACGGACAGCCAGGCACTCTGATAGGCGGCTGAAGGCAGACGCCCGCTCATGACGTCACCGCTGACACGGCCGGGGGTTTCTGAGGCCTGGACACGCTGAAGCAGACGCCGGTGGGAGTGCGCCCAGATGCAACCGATCAGGTAATTATGTTAATGTTGGGGTGGGTATATAAGCACGGTTATTGTCATACACATTGTTTGTTATTCCTGACGACGGGCTGGAGCCCGAAACGTTGAATTAAACAGCATTTTCAAAGTTCTATACAAGTCTCCGAGTGCCGCCATTTCCGCTTGTTTATACTGGGACACAGAACCCCTGGAGGGCACCGGAGCCATTACTAATATCCAGTAAGGAGAAGCTAGTGCCGGATTTACGCACATATATACTGGGAGAGCTGGGCATGCTAACAGCTGACTCTCTATCAAGGCACAGCATATTACTTCACCAAACAGGACACATGCATCGCTCATTGTTGGAGTAACAGCATTCTTGGTCCTTTTACTAACCACGCAGCTAAGCGTTTCAGAGGAGTTCCAATAATGGTCACTGGCATAGAGGAGCCTATGGAAATGACCCACAATCTTATGGAGATAGACACACAAGAACAATTTAGCTTCACGGATTCAGAAGCGGAGGCTATCCTCTATACTGCAAAATTTTCAGACGACACCAGCAGTCAAACCCACGCGGACTTATTTCAGGATCTGTTTAATTTAAAAAAGCGAGAAGTAGATTTCTACTACCATGGTATCACTTTATCAGAATACTACAGGGAAAAACTTATCCCAAGGGGCTTCAGGGTACGCAATATGCCGACCATCGGCAGGTACTCGGTACCATTCTGCCGTAAGTGGATCTCAATACTGAACAAGTGTTCCATGGACCTAATACTAGCAGTAATTGAAGAATCCACTAGGGAACTAAATATAACTAAAGATAAAATACAAGCTTTTGAACAACTTCATAAAGAAAAACTGGAGCGGGATACAGAAGGCAACTGGCTTATCAAATTAACCAGCCAGGTAGAACAACATAAAATAGGATTTTAGTACCTACCGGTAAATCCTTTTCTCTTAGTCTGTAGAGGATGCTGGGGACACTTCATAGACCATGGGGTATAGACGGGATCCGCAGGAGACATGGGCACTCTAAGACTTTTGCGCGGTGTGAACGAACTGGCTCCTCCCTAGATGCCCCTCCTCCAGTCCTCAGTTATAGGAACTGTGCCCAGGGAGAGGGACATTTTCGAGGAAAAGGATTTATATTATTTTTAAACTAAGGGTGAGATACACACCAGCTCACACCATAAACACGCCGTACAACATGGCATTTGTAAGTATTAGTAAACCCAGTCAACAGCATGAACAAAAAACCAGCAACAGTCTTATTATAACCAAACACAACCATAGTGTAACACAACCAAAATCTACAACCACTACTGCAGATAGAGTCCGCACAGGGACGGGCACCCAGCATCCTCTACGGACTAAGAGAAAAGGATTTACAGGTAGGAATTAAAATCCTATTTTCTCATACGTCCTAGAGGATGCTGGGGACACTTCATAGACCATGGGGTTTATACCATAGCTTCAGATCGGGCGGGAGAGTGTGGATGACCTACATACTCAAATCCCTGGCTAGATCAAGGGAATTTGAACCAGCTAATGCCTAAGTAACCCCCGGCATCAAAATAGGTCGATTTCTGCAAAACCCAGAAACCACTCTTGGTAGAACTACCAACTGAGTACTCAATTCCTCCCTATCCACCTGAAAGATCAAACAAGGCTCTTGTGAGACAAAACCACCACTTCCGACACCCGCCTTGCGGACGTCAAAGTCAATAGCCTGACCACTTTCCAAGAGAGAAATTTCATAAAGAAACTTATTAGGCTTGCCTCCCGATCGGCTTGTAAAGTATGGGTAAGCACGACCTAGCTGAAAGTCCTCCATATGAGCCTTCCTGGATACACACCGAGACACATAATTACTCCAACAATGGTGGTAACGCTGTGCCGTTAGTTCTTTCCTAGCCTGAAGAATTGAAGAAATGACTTCACTGGGAACTCCCATTCGGCTTAGGATATTTAGGATACATTCAACCGCCCCGCCGTCAGACGCAGCCGCGGTAAGTCCTGATACACGCCCTGATCTTGTAGTAACATTACCTCACGTAAAGGAAGAGGGCAGTAATTTTCTATGAGTAAACCATGAAAAACTGGATAGCCAACCCTCGCTGGCTAGACCGGATTTAAGAGGATCATCGGAACCTTCGATCATCTTACGCTTACCACTGTCAGAAAAGTGAAAGCGGAGAGGCCACCAAGACCGACTAAAAACACCCACGGTGTCACGAGGATGTCCACTGCTATATCTTGAGTGTCCCTTGACCTGGAACAATCTCCTCGAGGCCTCTCGTTGAGGCGAGACGCCAACATGTCCAATTGCGACACTCCTCAAAGACTTGTCACGTCTGGGAAAGCTTCTCGATGATGAAAGAATTTTTCCCGGCTGGATATCGTGTCAGCAGAGGAAATCTATTTCTCCGTCGTTTACCTCCGGAACGAAGACTGCTAATATAGCGTTTACCAGACTTCCCACTCAACTGCAAACTGTGCATCTTCTGCCATTGCCACTTTGCTCCTTGTTCCGCCCTAGCGGCTTACTTACGCCATTGCTGACAATTCGTCTGGCAGAATTAACACGGGCAGAACACTAAGAATACGTTCGTCTAAAATAGCTCTTAATTCTAGAAAGTTTACAGCAGACAAGTTTCCCAACTTGACCTCATCCTCTGGAAATACGTCCCTTGCAAAGGACTGCTCCCCAGCTTCGGAGATCTGTATGCACGGACACCAGGATCTAAACCTGGATCCCTAACCTTAATTCCTCTAGAAGGAAAGAACCGAGCAGACACCACAGGAGCGATGTCCTGGCCGTTTTGATTATATTCCGGTGCATGCGCAGGTGAGACCCGGACCACATTTCCAACTGGTCCCATGAAAACCACTCTGGCATTAGACCTGCTCACCGAAAAAGGCCTCTTAGGCCGCACCCATCTGTCTTATTAACGGAACCTATTGATGAGGTGTCAAAGCCGATCCAACTCTGGATCCTCAGACCTCTTTCCACAGGAAAAACACTGAACCTTAACCGGTCAGTATCTACTCTGAAACCCACTTCTGACATCTGCGTCGTTGGGAACAACAGCCAATCCCTGCGCCGAAGAACAGTCAGAGATAAACAACGATATGCACCTTTATGCAGGGACAACCAGACAATGTCCTGAACGTGACGCACCTCAGTATGGCGTCGCGTACTACCTCCCCTTCCATAGGGGAAAGGCAAGATCTATTAGAAAAAACAGTAAGGGGAAACAACCGTAACGCAGAATGTTCCCCTTTGGCTTCTATAAATAACTCACAGGTCCTAGTCTATTCCTGGACTAACTGAAAATTAGTAGACAAGTGGTCACCGGAGTGGGGACCAGCCAGATAGACTCAGCGACAAGTGGTGTATGTAGTGGAAACAGAAAACTACGTCCACTTCTGCGAACCTAACAAGGCTGCAGAACACTTACCTTTTCACCTTCCACTGTCTACACAGAAAAGGAAAAAAGAACGGTATCGAACCGGTTAAAACGACTGCATCCCACAAAAGAATGCGTCACCAACCGTTGTAAAAGAGGCTAACTCACGAATTCAGACTTACCAGCGGAAACCGCCGAGATTGACTGAACAGAGGCCACACCAAACAGCTGTATACCTCCCACCAGCAACTCCCGGAGACCTCCTCCGCATTTTTCCAGTCACACCACCTGCTGTCACGTGGCAGCCTGCTGTAATCTTATAAGGAAAAATAAACATAGGCAAGCCTACCCACCCTGGGTAGGATAATTCTATCGGATGCCTACCCGACTACAACATTCCCTCAAGTGCATACAGTGCAAATAAGGTCAAAGTATAGAAATAAAATTTCACTTAGCTGCCTGTGTATGATCCTTTGCGACCGGGCGCTCTGCGTCAACCAGGAGTTGACTGTCATAATTTTCTCTCCGCGTTGTGAAGAGAATAATATTCGGACTCCCTGAGAGGATCGAAACCAACTCGTCCCGGTCAATCTAGAGCTTAATCAACAGAGCGACCAGCACATGAGAAGAATACCATTATTTCAGCATTCATGGATATACATCATGTAATACACAATAAAACACCCATATCCAAACCATGCATATATAAAGTTATATCTACATATATACACATATAGATATAACCTATACGCAAGTGGATTGTCCAGACCCGTCAGGTCCCTAGTGACAGTAATGTGTTGTGAATGTGTATGACCATGTACTGACGTGCCCCCGATGTGGATCTACCAGGAACGTTACGGCCGACAGAAACTGAGTAAATGCCGACAGCACGGAATAGTAAGCGGGCAAAAATAATAATAATCTTGGAACCCCAAGGGGTCTGAGGGAAGCATACATATACAATTGTAATAACACTCCCCCCACATATATATGTAAATATATATACAAATACAGGTACAAGGCTCTGATGGTAGAGTTTCCAGTAGCGCCAGCTTTTTACACAGTCCCCAAGATCCACAAGAGTCTTGTGAGACCCCCTGGCAGACCAATCATCTCTGCCAGGGGTTCTTTATTTCAACCAATAGCGGTGTATCTAGACTCATTACTTAATCCGTGTGTCCAACAGGCAGAGTCATACCTTAAAGATACTACATCGTTATTAATAAAAATTGAAAATTTGGGTCCATTGCCTGCAGGTATGCTGCTGTGCAGTGCGGACGTCAGCAGCCTGTATACCTGTATTCCACACAATATGGGACTGCAGGCTGTTGAGACGTTACTAACTAACAGCAAAGCCTACAATGGCCCACCACTAGAATTCTTTATGGAATTGCTAAATTTGGTGTTGACCAAAAACTACTTTATGTATGATTCCAAATTTTACCTACAAGTGGCGGGGTGTGCGATGGGGTCCAATGTGGCCCCATCGTACACCAATGCCTACATGACCATGGTGGAAAAAGAAATGTTTCTGAACTGCAGGCATCTTAGGTTATATTTGTGGTACATAGATGACCTCTTGATTTTCTGGACAGGTACTGAGACGCAATTGACAGATTTAATTAATAGTCACAATGCAACTGGACATGATGTACAACTGACTTATACTATTTCTCCTAACACAGTCCATTTTCTAGATGTTAACATCACATTGACGGTTGAGGGTATAAACACGACTATGTATATAAAAGAAACGGACAGAAACACCATTCTGATGCATGATAGTTTTCACCCACAACCTTTACGTGACGGGTTACCTTATTCTCAGATGTTAAGAGTAAGGAGAATCACCAGTGATCCCTTACAAACAGTACAGGCCATGGAAGAAATGGTAAATAAATTCCAGGAAAGGGGGTGCCCACGCAGATTGCTAGAGAAAACGAGAGATAAAGTGCTCAGTATCCCTAGACATGACACATTACACACAAGTGGAATTAAAGACAACAGTAAGCAGTTTTTACCATGGGTCAATAGATTTAATACCAAAAGTAAGTTTACTAAACAATACACCAAGAAATTTTGGCCCATTATTAACATGGATAAAAACTTACCAGCTCTAACTGGTACTAGGCTTCTTCCTTGTTATACACGTGGCCGTAACCTAGGTGATCTGCTAGTAAAAAGGGATATCACTAAACTAAATAAATAAGTCTCAGTATCACATTTCCTTAGTCAAAAAGCGGGTGCTAATGCTGCTTGGGGTGCACCACATGCAGATCCCTCATACCGGGTGACACCTTTGTCCATCCGTACTCAGGGAAAAAAATTTAAATACGACATGCCCTCACGTGTACCACCAAATATGTCACTTACATTCTGTCTTGCCCATGTGGCCTTAGCTACGTGGGCAAGACAGAAAGGCAGTTCAGGGAAAGAATGGCCGGGCATCGATCTGCTATCAGAGCAGCACTTGAGTCCGGGACCAGTGAACAACCAATAGCACGACACTGCGCTGAGGCCAAACATAGCATGGCCAGCATCAGAATAAAGTTGATTGATCACGTACCAGTGAATCCGAGAGGGGGTTATAGGAAGAAAAAGCTACTCCAGCTAGAAAGTAAATGGATACATGCATTAGAGACCCTATCACCTAGGGGGCTAAATGATTCTCTAGGCTTGCAATGCTTCTTGTAGTCGCTAAACTAACCAGCATTAATTCTATTGTTTAATGGCTGTGAGAGGAATCAATGCAGCAAATTTTAGGAAGCTTCTGCTTCTTCATATAGCTTTAACCTTAGTAATTAGAATAGGTTAGTAATTTAACTAGGCAAGGATCTGTTCAGCACATTTGTTTTTAATGTTTTTAAATTTTGTTGATTTGTTCCTAGGTTACGGGAACATTATTATGTGGTGTAACTTGATTGGTTGTAATGGACGACCCCCCCCCCGATGACGTCACCAGCAGGGACGAGATGGGGAACCCATGATGCGA
The DNA here is from genome assembly GCF_028390025.1 of Pseudophryne corroboree. Classification (NCBI taxonomy): domain Eukaryota; kingdom Metazoa; phylum Chordata; class Amphibia; order Anura; family Myobatrachidae; genus Pseudophryne; species Pseudophryne corroboree. The sequence goes on along the minus strand of NC_086453.1, from coordinate 268,823,513 downwards.
TCTGTGGAGACCAGAGCAGGGAGTTGATAGCCCAATAGCAGCCGTTCGGGTTGCCGTGGCAACGGACAGCCAGGCACTCTGATAGGCGGCTGAAGGCAGACGCCCGCTCATGACGTCACCGCTGAGACGACCGGGGGTTTCTGAGGCCTGGACACGCTGAAGCAGACGCCAGTGGGAGGGCGCCCAGATGCAACCGATCAGGTAATTATGTTAATGTTGGGGTGGGTATATAAGCACGGTTATTGTCATACACATTGTTTGTTATTCCTGACGACGGGCTGGAGCCCGAAACGTTGAATTAAACAGCATTTTCAAAGTTCTATACAAGTCTCCGAGTGCCGCCATTTCCGCTTGTTTATATATATATATATATACACATACATATGCACACACACACACACACACACACACACCTGCGCCAGTGTATATAGATTTTATATCTCTTCTCCCAAGTGTACATGGTTCATTATTATATAGTCAATGGTAGAGATGAGCGCCTGAAATTTTTCGGGTTTTGTGTTTTGGTTTTGGGTTCGGTTCCGCGGCCGTGTTTTGGGTTCGAACGCGTTTTGGCAAAACCTCACCGAATTATTTTTGTCGGATTCGGGTGTGTTTTGGATTCGGGTGTTTTTTTCCAAAAACACTAAAAAACAGCTTAAATCATAGAATTTGGGGGTCATTTTGATCCCAAAGTATTATTAACCTCAAAAACCATAATTTACACTCATTTTCAGTCTATTCTGAATACCTCACACCTCACAATATTATTTTTAGTCCTAAAATTTGCACCGAGGTCGCTGTGTGAGTAAGATAAGCGACCCTAGTGGCCGACACAAACACCGGGCCCATCTAGGAGTGACACTGCAGTGTCACGCAGGATGTCCCTTCCAAAAAACCCTCCCCAAACAGCACATGACGCAAAGAAAAAAAGAGGCGCAATGAGGTAGCTGTGTGAGTAAGATTAGCGACCCTAGTGGCCGACACAAACACCGGGCCCATCTAGGAGTGGCACTGCAGTGTCACGCAGGATGGCCCTTCCAAAAAACCCTCCCCAAACAGCACATGACGCAAAGAAAAAAAGAGGCGCAATGAGGTAGCTGTGTGAGTAAGATTAGCGACCCTAGTGGCCGACACAAACACCGGGCCCATCTAGGAGTGGCACTGCAGTGTCACGCAGGATGGCCCTTCCAAAAAACCCTCCCCAAACAGCACATGACGCAAAGAAAAAAAGAGGCGCAATGAGGTAGCTGACTGTGTGAGTAAGATTAGCGACCCTAGTGGCCGACACAAACACCGGGCCCATCTAGGAGTGGCACTGCAGTGTCACGCAGGATGTCCCTTCCAAAAAACCCTCCCCAAACAGCACATGATGCAAAGAAAAAGAAAAGAAAAAAGAGGTGCAAGATGGAATTGTCCTTGGGCCCTCCCACCCACCCTTATGTTGTATAAACAAAACAGGACATGCACACTTTAACCAACCCATCATTTCAGTGACAGGGTCTGCCACACGACTGTGACTGATATGACGGGTTGGTTTGGACCCCCCCCCAAAAAAGAAGCAATTAATCTCTCCTTGCACAAACTGGCTCTACAGAGGCAAGATGTCCACCTCATCTTCACCCTCCGATATATCACCGTGTACATCCCCCTCCTCACAGATTATCAATTCGTCCCCACTGGAATCCACCATCTCAGCTCCCTGTGTACTTTGTGGAGGCAATTGCTGCTGGTCAATGTCTCCGCGGAGGAATTGATTATAATTCATTTTAATGAACATCATCTTCTCCACATTTTCTGGATGTAACCTCGTACGCCGATTGCTGACAAGGTGAGCGGCGGCACTAAACACTCTGTCTGCTGCTAATATATAGACTGGTTGATAAAGAGATAGTATACTCGTAACTAGTATGTATGTATAAAGAAAGAAAAAAAAACCACGGTTAGGTGGTATATACAATTATGGACGGGCTGCCGAGTGCCGACACAGAGGTAGCCACAGCCGTGAACTACCGCACTGTACTGTGTCTGCTGCTAATATATAGACTGGTTGATAAAGAGATAGTATACTCGTAACTAGTATGTATGTATAAAGAAAGAAAAAAAAACCACGGTTAGGTGGTATATACAATTATGGACGGGCTGCCGAGTGCCGACACAGAGGTAGCCACAGCCGTGAACTACCGCACTGTACTGTGTCTGCTGCTAATATATAGACTGGTTGATAAAGAGATAGTATACTCGTAACTAGTATGTATGTATAAAGAAAGAAAAAAAAACCACGGTTAGGTGGTATATACAATTATGGACGGGCTGCCGAGTGCCGACACAGAGGTAGCCACAGCCGTGAACTACCGCACTGTACTGTGTCTGCTGCTAATATATAGACTGGTTGATAAAGAGATAGTATACTCGTAACTAGTATGTATGTATAAAGAAAGAAAAAAAAACCACGGTTAGGTGGTATATACAATTATGGACGGGCTGCCGAGTGCCGACACAGAGGTAGCCACAGCCGTGAACTACCGCACTGTACTGTGTCTGCTGCTAATATATAGACTGGTTGATAAAGAGATAGTATACTCGTAACTAGTATGTATGTATAAAGAAAGAAAAAAAAACCACGGTTAGGTCACTGGTATATACAATTATGGACGGGCTGCCGAGTGCCGACACAGAGGTAGCCACAGCCGTGAACTACCGCACTGTACTGTGTCTGCTGCTAATATAGACTGGTTGATAAAGAGATAGTATACTACTAATATTATATACTGGTGGTCAGGTCACTGGTCACTAGTCACACTGGCAGTGGCACTCCTGCAGCAAAAGTGTGCACTGTTTAATTTTAATATAATATTATGTACTCCTGGCTCCTGCTATAACCTATAACTGGCACTGCAGTAGTGCTCCCCAGTCTCCCCCACAATTATAAGCTGTGTGAGCTGAGCAGTCAGACAGATATATAATATATATAGATGATGCAGCACACTAGCCTGAGCCTGAGCAGTGCACACAGATATGGTATGTATGTGACTGAGTCACTGTGTGCTGTGTATCGCTTTTTTTAGGCAGAGAACGGATTATAAATAAAAGTGGTGGTCACTGGTCACTATCAGCAAAACTCTGCACTGTACACTACTGAGTACTCCTAATGCTCCCCAAAATTAGTAAATCAAGTGTCTAAACGGAGAGGACGCCAGCCACGTCCTCTCTCTATCAATCTCAATGCACGTGTGAAAATGGCGGCGACGCGCGGCTCCTTATATAGAATCCGAGTCTCGCGATAGAATCCGAGCCTCGCGAGAATCCGACAGCGTCATGATGACGTTCGGGGCGCGCTCGGGTTAACCGAGCAAGGCGGGAAGATCCGAGTCGCTCGGACCCGTGAAAAAAAACATGAAGTTCTGGCGGGTTCGGATTCAGAGAAACCGAACCCGCTCATCTCTAGTCAATGGAGCAAGTAGAGATTTTTCTTAGTGTTACTGATAGTAAAAATGGGCATGGTCAAGTGTCATGAGGGGGCTTGGTCACACAAAACTAGGGGAGTGGCTACATGACAATAGGGGCATGGCCACAGGGCCGGTGCTAGGGTGTTCGGCGCCCCTCTGCAAACTATAAATTTGCGCCCTCCCATATTCCTTTGGCCCGCACCGGGAAAAGGGGTGTGGTCTCACAGGTAAGGGGCATAGCCATACAATACCCCCATTCAAAATTACGCCACAATGTAGCAAAATCATATTCATCTTATGCATAATGCCCCCCTAGCGTCCTTATATGTAATGCACCCCAGTAGTAATAGCATCCCTATGCATAATGCCCCCCCCAGTAGTAGTAGCATCCCTATGCATAATGCCCCCCCCCCCCAGTAGTAGTAGCGTCCTTATACATAATGCCCCCCCCAGTAGTCGTAGCATCCTTATACATAATGCCCCCCCAGTAGTAGTAGCATCCTTATGCATAATGCCCACCCAGTAGTAGTAGCGTCCTTATACGTAGTGCACCCCAGTAGTAGTAGCATCCTCATACATAATGCCCACCCAGTAGTAGTAGCATCCTTATACATAATGCCCTCCCAGTAGTAGTAGCATCCTTATACATAATGCCCCCCCAGTAGTAGTAGCATCCTTATACATAATGCCCCCAAGTAGTAGTAGCGTCCTTATACATAATGCCCCCCCAGTAGTAGTAGCGTCCTTATACGTAATGCCCCCCCCAGTAGTAGTAGCATCCTTATACATAATGCCCTCCCAGTAGTAGTAGCATCCTTATACATAATGCCCCCCCAGTAGTAGTAGCATCCTTATACATAATGCCCCCAAGTAGTAGTAGCGTCCTTATACATAATGCCGCCCCAGTAGTAGTAGCGTCCTTATACGTAATGCCCCCCCAGTAGTAGTAGCGTCCTTATACATAATGCCCCCCCAGTAGTAGTAGCATCCTTATACATAATGCCCCTCCAGTAGTAGTAGCATCCTTATACATAATGGCCCCCCAGTAGTAGTAGCATCCTTATACGTAATTCCCTCTAGTAGTAGTAGCGTCCTTATACATAATGCCCCCCCAGTTGTAGTAGCGTCCTTATACGTAGTGCCCCTCCAGTAGTAGTAGCATCCTTATACATAATGCCCCCCCAGTAGTAGTAGCATCCTTATACGTAATTCCCTCTAGTAGTAGTAGCGTCCTTATACATAATGCCCCCCCAGTTGTAGTAGCGTCCTTATACGTAGTGCACCCCCAGTGTAGAAGCGTCCTTATACGTAATTCCCCCTAGTAGTAGTAGCGTCCTTATATGTAATGCCCCCCCCCCCCCGAGTTGTTGTAGCGTCCTTATACGTAGTGCACCCCTAGTGTAGAAGCGTCCTTATACGTAATGCGCACCCTTCTGTCCCGTACACAGCGCTGTCCTGTCACACAGGTGAGGGGAGGGGAGGGAAGGAGGATTTTCATGCTGCATGCGCCGCTGCCAGTGCCTGTCATACAGTGACAGGCACAGCAGAAGCAGCAGCAGCCCCCCTGCTGCTGCTGCTGCTGCTGCTTCTGCTGTGCATGGACAGGACAGGACAGCGCAGCAGGGAAGGAATGCAGAGCAGGGGGAGCGCCTCTCCGTCCCAGCGCCTCCCTACACTGCATCCCTTTGCTGAGCGGGTAGCGCCGGGCCTGCATGGCCATATTATGCCTCACACTGTAATGCCCCTTACACATTATGCCAAACACCGTAATGCCCATTACACATTATGCCACAAACCGTAACTCTTATTACACATTATGTCACACACCAAAATTCTTATTACACATTATGCCAGACACCGTAACACCCATTACACATTATGCCACACACCATAATGCTTATTACACATTATGCTAGACACCGTAATGCTTATTACACATTATGCCAGACACCATAACACCTTTTACATATGATGCCACACACCGTAATGCCCATTACACATTATGCCACACACCGTAAATCCTATTATATATTATACCACACACAGTTATGCCACTGACACCATTTTACAAAAATGCCCCTTATAGATTATGCCCCAGCGGTGAGATGGTGGTACTACATACCATCACCATATTTCTTAATTGTACTCCGTACCATCCCGTACCACCCTACTTTCCGCACTGTATATAGTGCACCTATTTTATGAATTTCTTCTTCTTTTTTGCTGCTTTTAGTTTTCACTTGTGATTGCAGGACACACCTCTAAGTGGAAATAAATAAGCCCATAGGTGAAGCCAGTCATGCCTTTTGGGTGGAGCATGAAACAACAACTCAATAACGTGACGCACGGTACTGCTAACATCTGGAATCTCCATGAAACTAGTTTTCTAAATTATGGCAGAGATCATGAAGTTATTTAAATCAAATGTGTTCATTTCTCATACGTTCTAGAGGATGCTGGGGACACTTCATAGACAATGGGGTATAGACGGGATCCGCAGGAGACATGGGCACTCTAAGACTTTTACTGGGTGTGAACTGACTCCTCCCTCTATGCCCCTCCTCCAGACCTCAGTTAGATTCTGTGCCCAGAGAGACTGGACACTAACAGGGGAGCTCTCCTGAGATTTTATGAAAAAGACTTAGTTAGGTTTTTTATTTTCAGGGGGCACTGCTGGCAACAGGCTCCCTGCTTCGTGGGACTGAGGGGAGAGAAGCAGACCTACTTCTAATGAGTTCAAAGGCTCTGCTTCTAAGGCTACTGGACACCATTAGCTCCAGAGGGTCTGATCGCTAGCCGTGCTAGATGCTCGTTCCCGGAGCCGCGCCGTCAACCCCCCTTGCAGAGCCAGAAGAAAGAAACCGGGTGAGTATGCAGAAGTGAAGAAGACTTCAGAGACGGCAGACGCTGACTGAGGTACCGCGCGGCGGTCGTGCTGCGCGCCTGGCTCACACAAACACAGCAGCACTGTTGGGCGCAGGGGGGGCGCCCTGGGCAGCAGGAAACCCCAGATTTGGCACTGGCAAATAATGGGTGCCTGGGCACATATTATACACCCGCCAGTATAAATATATTTTCAAAGGAAGCGGGACTGAAGCACGCCATTGAGGGGGCGTGGCTTAGCCCTCATAGCTCTAACCAACGCCATTTTCTCTCCACAGAGCTGCAGAAACGCTGAGCCTTGCTCTCCACTGTAGCAAGTAACAGGGGGGACACAGTTTATTTGGTGCTTATTATTGTTTTTCTGATAAAAAAAGCGCTGACATCTCTGGGGCTGTGTATTGCACACTTCAGAACAAAGTTAGTCACTGGGGTGTGAGCTGGCAAACTCTCTTTGTGTCTCCCTGACAGGCTTAGTGTGGGTCTGTTCCCTATAGCCCAGTGTGTTTGGTAGTGTCGGTGCACGTGTGTCGGCATGTCTGAGGCTGAATGCTCTTCCCAGGAGGAAGTAGGTGTGGAGACAATACAGGCTGTGGGAGTGACTCCGTCGGCACCGCCGACTCCTGATTGGGTGAATATGTTGAGTGTTTTGAATGCTAATGTGGCTTTGTTAAATAAGAGGTTTGATAAATCTGAGTCACAGCACCGAGCATGGAGAAGGTCCATGGAGGATGCATTGTCACAAACCCCTTCGGGGTCACAGAAACGTTAATTTGCCCAGTTAGTGGACACAGACACCGACACGGATTCTGATTCCTGTGTCGACTATAATCAGTAGCGGATCTTGCCACGGGCAAGCAGGACTTTTGCCCGGAGGGCGCCGCACCGTGGCAAGATCCGCCACTGCTGCCCGCTGTGTCCCCCGTCCGCCTCCGCTGCCCGCTGCCCGCTGCTGTCCCCGTCCGCCTCCTGTGAAGGGAACTAGACGATATGCGTCTAGTTTCCCTTCGTGGAGAGTAACTTTGCTGAGCGGTGCGCGATGACGTCATCGCGCACCGCACAGCAAAGGTCCTCTCCACGAAGGGAACTAGATGCATAGCATCTAGTTTCCCTTCGTGGAGAGGACCTTTGGCTGTGCGGTGCGCGATGACGTCATCGCGCACCGCTCAGCATTCAAGCGGCGCTAGCAATGTACAGGGGGCGTAACTGACCACGCCCCCTGTATTAGGCCACGCCCTTTTCCTGCCCGGGGCGCAGAGCGCCCTTGAACCGGCCCTGACTATAATGATACCAGATTGAATCCTAAACTGGCTAAGAATATTCAGTACATGATTGTGGCGATAAAGGACGTGTTGAATATCACGGAGGACCCTGAGGTTCCTGATACGAGGGTCTGCATGTATTAGGGTAAGAAACCTGAGGTAACGTTCCCTCCCTCTCATGAACTGAATGCTCTTTTTGAAAAGGCTTGAGAAAATCCTGACAAAAAGTTTTTGATTCCCAAGAGAATTCTGCTGACATATCCATTTCCCTCGGGGGACAGGAAAATGTGGGAGTGAACCCCCTCTGTGGACAAGGCCTTATCCCGACTGTCAAAAAAGGTGTCTCTTCCGAGTCTGGACACAGCAGCCCTGAAGGATCCTGCGGATCGTTGACAGGAAAGCACATTGAAATCGATCTATGTCGCTACGGGTACGCTGCTCAGACCTACCGTGGCGTCGGCATGGGTGAGTAGCGCTATTGAAAAATGGGCGGATAATTTATCCTCTGAAATTTATACCCTGGACAGGGATAGCATTCTCGTAACTTTAAGTTACATAAGAGACGCTGCAGGGTATCTGAAAGATGTTGCAAGGGATATTGGCATTTTGGGATCAAAGGCCAATGCCATGTCAGCCTCGGCTAGGAGGGCATTGTGGATTCGTCAATGGAATGCTGATGCTGATTCAAAGAAAAATATGGAGACTCTGCCGTATAAAGGTGGTGTCTTGTTTGGTGACGGCCTCGCGGACCTGGTATCTACGGCTACTGCGGGTAAGTCATAATTTCTACCTCATGTCCCTGCACAGCAGAAGAAAATGCTTCATTATCAGATGCAGTCCTTTCGGCCCAATAAGTACAAAAGAGGGCAAGGGGGCTCCTTCATTGCTACTAGAGGTAGGGGAAGGGGAAAGAGTGGCAGGTTCCCAGGAGCAGAAGCCCTCCACGGCTGCTGCAAAACCCTCCGCATGACGCTGGGACTCCTCTACAGGAGTCCGCTCCAGTGGGGGCACGTCTCAAACTCTTCAGTTCGCTCGGGCCTGGATCCTTGGGTTTTAGACATTGTAACCCAAGGTTACAGACTGGAGTTTCAAGACGTGCCCCCTCAACATTTTTTCAAGTCTGCCTTGCCAGCTTCTCTCCCGGAAAAGGAGAAGGTATGCGCGGCCATACAAAAGCTGTGTCTACATCAGGTCATTGTCACAGTATCACCGTCACAACAAGGAAAAGGCTTTTATTCAAGCCTGTTCGTGGTACCGAAGCTGGATGGCTCGGTCAGACAGATTCTGAACTTAAAGTCTCTCAATTTCTATCTGAAGAGATTCAAATTCAAAATGGAATCTCTTCAGGCAGTGATCTACAGTCTGGAGGGAGGAGATTTTATGGTATCAGTAGACATAAAGGACGCATACTTACACGTCCCCATTTACCCTCCGCATCAGGCATACCTGAGGTTTGCGGTTCAGGATTGTCATTACCAATTTCAGACGTTGCCGTTTGGGCTTTCCACAGCTCCAAGGATCTTCACAAAAGTAATGGCGGAACTGATGGTCCTCTTGCGCAAGCAAGGAGTCACAATTATCCCGTGCTTGGACGATCTCCTGATAAAGGCGAGATCAAGGGAGAAATTACTAGAACATGTCGCGCTCTCCCTGAAGATTCTACAGCAACATGGTTGGCTCCTAAATTTGCCAAAATCACAGTTGGTTCCAACAACGCGGCTGTCGTTCCTGGGCATGATTCTGGACACGGAGTTACAGAGAGTTTTTCTGCCGGTGGAGAAAACTCTGGAAATCCAGAACATGGTAAAAGGGATTCTGAAACCGGCGAGGGTGTCGATTCATCAGTGCACTCGGTTGCTGGGAAAGATGGTGGCGGCCTACAAGGCCGTTCCGTTTGGCAGGTTTCATTCCAGGGTGTTTCAGTGGGACCTGCTGGACAAGTGGTCCGGGTCTCACCTGCTCATGCACCGGAAAATAGTACTGTCTTCCAGGACCAGAATCTCTCTCCTGTGGTGGCTGCACAGTCCTCACCTTCTAGAGGGATGCAGGTTCGGGATCCAGGATTGGATCCTGGTAACCACCGATGCAAGTCTCCGGGGATGGGGAGCAGTCACACAGGGGGAAAGTTTCCAGGGAAAATGGTCAAGTCAGGAGGCTTGTCTGCACATAAACATTCTGGAACTAAGGGCCTTCGACAAGCGGAAAATCTTCTTCAAGATCTGCCCATCTTGATTCAGTTGGACAACATAACAGCAGTGGTGTACTTAAACCGCCAGGGCGGAACAAAGAGCAGAGCGGCAATTGCAGAGGCCACGAAAGTTCTCCGCTGGGCGGAAAGACATGTAAGCGCTCTGGCGGCGGTCTTCATTCCAGGAGTGGACAACTGGGAAGCAGACTTCCTCAGCAGACACGATCTCCATCCAGGGGAGTGGGGTCTTCATCAAGAGGTCTTCGCAGACGTGACAAGTCACTGGGGAATTCCTCATGTAGACATGATGGCATCTCGCCTGAACAAGAAACTTCGGAGGTATTGTTCCAGGTCAAGGGACCCTCAAGCAACAGCGGTGGACGCTCTGGTGACACCGTGGGTGTTTCCATCGGTCTACGTGTTCCCGCCGCTTCCACTCATCCCGAAGGTGATAAGGATCATAAGAAGAACAAGAGTTCCGGCGATACTCATTGTCCCAGACTGGCCGAAGAGAGCCTGGTATCCGGATCTTCAGGAGTTGCTCATAGAAGATCCGTGGCCTCTTCCTCTACGAGAGGACCTGTTACAGCAAGGTCCGTGCGTGTTCCAGGACTTACCGCATCTGCGTTTGACGGCATGGCGGTTGAACGCCGTATTCTAGCCCGAAAGGGGATTCCCAGTGAAGTTATCCCCTCTCTACTTCAGGCTAGAAAAGAAGTAACGGCGAAGCATTACCACCGTATTTGGAGAAAATATGTGTCTTGGTGTGAATCAGAGAAGGCCCCTACAGAGGAATTTCAGCTGGGGCGTTTTCTCCATTTTCTACAAGCTGGTGTGGATGCGGGCCTTAAGCTAGGCTCCATTAAGGTACAAATTTTGGCCTTATCAATATTCTTTCAAAAGGAATTGGCTTCCCTCCCTGAGGTTCAGACTTTCGTGAAGCATATCCAGCCTCCTTTTGTGCCTCCGGTGGCACCATGGGATCTCAACATGGTGTTACGGTTCCTGCAATCTCCTTGGTTTGAACCTTTACGGAAGGTTGAGTTAAAATTCCTCACTTGGAAAGTGGTCATGTTGTTGGCCTTGGCGTCCGCAAGGCGAGTATCTGAGTTGGCGGCCTTGTCTCACAAGAGCCCCTATTTGATCTTCCATGAAGATAGAGCGGAGTTGAGGACTCGGCAGCTGTTTCTGCCAAAGGTGGTTTCAGCTTTTCACATGAACAAACCTATTGTGGTGCCAGTGGCTACTGGCGCCCTCGTGGACTCAAAGTCTCTGGATGTGGTCAGGGCTTTGAAAATCTATGTAGCCAGAACGGCTCAGATTAGGAGAACGGAGGCTCTGTTTGTCCTATATGCTCCCAATAAGATTGGGACGCCGGCTTCCCAGCAGACTATTGCGCGTTGGCTCTGTGACACGATTCAACAGGCTCATTCTATGGCTGGATTGACGTTACCGAATTCGGTTAATGCCTATTCTACCAGGAAGGTGGGCTCATCTTGGGCGGCTGCCCGTGGGGTCTCGGCGTTACAGCTTTGCCAAGTGGCTACTTAGTCAGGTTCAAACACTTTTGCAAAGTTCTACAAGTTTGATACCCTGGCTGATGAGGATCTCTTGTTTGGTCAATCGGTGCTGCAGAGTCATCCACACTCTCCCGCCCGATCTGAAGCTATGGTATAAACCCCATGGTCTATGAAGTGTCCCCAGCATTCTCTAGGACGTATGAGAAAATAGGATTTTAATACCTACCTGTAAATCCTTTTCTCTTAGTCCGTAGAGGATGCTGGGTGCCCGTCCCTGTGCGGACTCTATCTGCAGTAGTGGTTGTAGATTTTGGTTGTGTTACACTATGGTTGTGTTTGGTTATAATCAGCCTGTTGCTGGTTTTTTGTTCATGCTGTTGACTGGGTTTACTAATACTTACAAATGCCATGTTGTACGGCGTGTTTATGGTGTGAGCTGGTGTGTATCTCACCCTTAGTTTAAAAATAATATAAATCCTTTTCCTTGAAAATGTCCGTCTCCCTGGGCACAGTTCCTATAACTGAGGACTGGAGGAGGGGCATCTAGGGAGGAGCCAGTTCACACCGCGTAAAAGTCTTAGAGTGCCCATGTCTCCTGCGGATCCCGTCTATACCCCATGGTCTATGAAGTGTCCCCAGCATCCTCTACGGACTAAGAGAAAAGGATTTACCGGTAGGTATTAAAATCCTATTTTCTATCGCAAAAAACACTCAGATGCTGATCAAATTGAAACACACATAACGCCTAACACTCCTGTGCCATAAGAATGCATGTTAAAACCATTATACATACAGAAATTGCCTTCCAGGATGCGCCCACAAGATGACTGATGGTGGCGGGTGTTCATGGGGCGGCAACACAGCATTTTGCAGGTGTGACGGCCTTAACAGGGGCGTTCCAGGAACATTTTCGGGTGGCACTGATTAAAAAATGGCAGTGGCCCATCTGACAGCTGTCAGAGTCAGGCTGCGCTGCCAGGGGTCAAAATTAATTTGATAATTGCACTCGTATCATGAGGCGGTGCCACACACATGCTGGGCGACCTCCAGCATGTGAGGAGATGGACGCAGATCTTGCTGCATATGGAACGTTCTGCATCCATCTCTAAATCAGGTCCTATGTCAGAGTTTACATTTTGGAGGTCAACATGTCCTCTGTCGTCATTCTGAACATGACCACATCCTGAATGTCTACATTAAATGCACGTCGACATGATGGTGTTGAGTTAATAAATGTTGCCATTCTGTGTGTCAACATATCAGGGATATAGTTATTATCCCGGCGCTCAGGATCCCGATGGTCAGAATGCCAACAGCAGCATCCCAAAGGTCAAAATCCCAACAATAAGTAATTGGGTTAGGGTTAGATTTTGGGCAAAGTTTAGGATTAGGCACTAGGGGGAGGTAAAGAGTTAGGCTGTGCGGGGTGGGCGTGGAGGGATGTTGGTGATTACGTGCAATCGCTTTGACACCTACCAGTTCCTGCCTAAACACCCTATTTCACAGAAAGATAGATCAAGTAGCAGCTGCTGATTGGCTGCCAGTCTAAGAGTTCCGACCGGCTAACGGCCGGTATTGAATTTACTGCAGGCTCTGTCCCTCCATCTGCTGGTGGTCCCCCGATAAAGTAACAGTCCTGCCACCCAGGCCCCTTCAATGCACTGAGATTGGTGTGTGTGTGTGTGTGTGTGTGGGGGGGGGGGGGGGGGGGGGGCCTGCCTATTTTTCTATTTTTCATAAATGTTAATGGCAGCGTTGCAGGGGACCATGTGCACTGCACATACTGCACCCTTTATAGAAGCGCCTTTGTGTGAATAGGTGGATAGGAAGGTCCGACGCTACCCACTGAGCAAAGGGATGCAAAGCAGGTAGGCGCTAGACTGCTCTGCATCCCTGTGCTGCACTGCCCTGTCCCCCCTGCTGCTGTCGGCTACCGTGCCTTTCACACTGACAGGCAGCAGCACCAGCAACATGAAGAAGCATCCTCCTCCACCTGGTCACAGCGTCATTGTTGGGGATTGAAAAGTGGGTGGGGCTACACGGTCTGAGGCGACGGGGCTACACAGAATGAGGGGGTGGAGCTACATGGACCAGCAGACTGCTACGGAGAGGACATGCTGCTCCAGTTCCATCAATAATTGTAATAAGTAAGTGGAGGGAGAGTGAGTGAGAAAGTGTGTACGTACGTACGTATGGATGTGTGTATATATGTGTGTGTGTGTGTGTGTGTGTGGGGGCCAGTGGGGGGGATTGTGAATAAGATGTACTTCTGTGAGCGTTATGTGTAAGCTGTACTACTACCAGGGGTGTTATGTGTAAGCAGCACTACTACTGGGACGTTATGTGTAAGCGGTGCTACTACTGGGGCGTTATGCATAAGCTGTGCTACTACTGGGGAATTGTGTGTAAGCTGTGCTACTACTGGAGGCATTATGTATAAGCGATGCTACAACTGGGAGTGTTATTTGTAAGCTGCGCTACTATTGGGGGCGTTATGTTTAAGTGGCGTTACTACTTGGGGCATTATGAATAACAGCACTACTACTTGTGGTGTAATGTGAATAAGATTGTTGTACTGTGTGGCGTATATTTTAAATGTGGGTACTATTGTGTGGCTACATCACTTTCTTGTGAGACCACATACCTTTTTTTGACATGCGCTGTCCTTTGTAATGTATGGGAGGGCGCACATTTATAGCTTGCAGGTGGGCGCCTAACACCATAGCACCGGTCCTGTGGATAGGGGTCCCAGAGCAATGCTTTGCCCAGGGCCTACAATACTGTTCAGAATTCAGATGTCCCTGACTGTTGCACCTGTCTTTACTTGTCATCAATGGAA